>NC_087217.1:63112507-63145007 GCF_015104395.2 Macrobrachium nipponense | reverse complement strand
CAGTAATTAATAATAGAGAAACTTCTATTGAAAATATACGCTGCTGAAACAGCCGTTCATTTTCAATAAAACCTGTATTATTATCATTTCTATTTTTATTGTGGAGAAACTTCCACGGGGGACAGAGGAAGCATACCAAAAATGAGTAAAAAATAGTAGTAGAACTTCATAAATGCGTATCAAAAAACAATTATATAACTTTATCTTACGTATCTTTATTGAGTGCTAAGGTATAATTAACGACATATCAATATACGTATATAAACATAAAAATCATCCACACAGACACGCACACATATATATAGAGAATAGAGAAACTTCTATACAAAATTTACGCGGCTGAAATAGCCATTATTTTCAATAAATCCTGATTAATGAAGGTCTTCTTCCAGAATAATAATGATAGTTAATAATAATAAAATAAAACTATTGCTGGGTTAGTTCAAAGGATTTGTTATATATAATCTGTTACGCAAAAAATGTTCTAATTATAAATACACTTTCACTCATCAACATAATGAATTATGTGATTTTTTTATTAATGTTTTTGAAAATCTTTAAATAACGGAAAACGTGTCATGTTATTATTGATATTTTGAAAAACTTAAATAACGGAAAGCTGGTCAGGTATATTTTTTTTTTTTACCGAACTGGATCTACTTTGTTATATAGATCAAAATAGTTTTGTTATATATACATATATATATGTGTGTAAAATATATATATATATATATATGTATATATATATATTCATATGTATATAATATATGTACAACAAAATATTTATCCTCTGTTGTAGAAAATGGTTAGAGAATCATTATCGCTAATTAACCCATTATAAATCAACCTGTATAGATCAAGCATTTTCAACCTTTGGCTTTGTTTAATGAAAGTGTATTCGACTTACACTTTATGTGTTATCGGGGATGTGATAGCAGGAGAATGGAATATTACTCTTGAATTGGATTTAATTTTTTTTCATTTCATATTCAGCCAATTTGGTATTATTCATCTTTGACAT
This sequence comes from Macrobrachium nipponense, assembly GCF_015104395.2. Classification (NCBI taxonomy): domain Eukaryota; kingdom Metazoa; phylum Arthropoda; class Malacostraca; order Decapoda; family Palaemonidae; genus Macrobrachium; species Macrobrachium nipponense. The sequence goes on along the minus strand of NC_087217.1, from coordinate 63,143,986 downwards.
GACATAAATCTGGTAGTGGGCATAACCAGGCTAGTTATCCATCAGGATATTAGCAACATTCAAATATCTATATACAGTTGCGTGTTTCTACAAACAAGATCTAACCTTCCAAAACCATCGTCTTTATATCTTAGAATTATGGCTGATATCTGTTGTCTGATACAGGCAAATCTCTAGTTATCACGTACAGCATATTTCTAGTTTCCCCTCACGCATCTCTGTATCTTGACCCTTGGGTGTTGGGTGACCTATAAAAGAAAGAAAATGGTATTAGGCTGAATATTCCTTGAAGTTAGTCATCGGTCTAGGGCCGTTCGTCCTCTGTAAGTTTACGTGTAGGTACTAATTCAAGATCCGTAGAACTTTGTGAATGACACTTGATTGAAATCTCAGCAAACGTTGCGTACACGATTTTCCTTTAAGTTTTATGTGCGGTGGATCATGTAATATGTCTTACCTACAAGAAAATGATGCATTATATCTTCTGCACTTTCATCCTCAAATTGTTTAAGCGGTCCTTTCTCTGGCACCAAAGTTTGTTTCGTGCTACTTTTGGCTTGCTAGCTACGCGTCACCTACTTCCGAGGCGCTATAGTAGTAGATTCATATCAAGGTGGTTATAAGTAAAGTGGCTGCATCTGGAGCGAGGAAAGTACTTGTCGGCATCTCTTGCCTGCTTAGGCCACGCCCCCTTTCCACCAGAGGCTGTGCATTGACCTCAAGCTTGTTATAAGGTGTAATTGCATATTTAATTGAAATGTAACTATTTACACAGTTTTAAGGTAATTGTAATCGCACTTTATTTCTATTTAATATCAATTTTAGTTGTAATTGTAATTTGATAATTGGACTGGTAATATAATTGTAACTGTAATTAATATAAAGCATAATGTAATTACTCCAAGCCTGACTGATGGAAATTCGTCTGCTAAACGGGAAGAAGACGTCATATAACAGTTTTTTTGACATCCCCTGCGGAAATATTTCTTGGAAAACAATGAAAATGTACAGATTTCCTTATGTTTTTCTGATTTAAGTGGTACAAGACAACATAGTTTAGCTAAGTTAAAATGTCAACACAGTTAAAAAGACGGTCTTCCCGCTTTAACTACTGAAAGCTAACGGGCATGGTATAAATGGGGAGGAGCTTAGTGACGTCACTGATAGCTAGCCAATCAGGACAAAGAAGTAGTTTTCAAGTACGGCTTGGTTTTAATTGTTTTTTTTATTTTTGTCACCCTTCAGTATGAGTGTCAGGAATATAAAAAAAATCGAAACTTTCCTTTAAGCCTGCGGAAACTATTTTATTAGAGCGAAACTTAAAAAACAAAAACAGTTTAACACAAAAATCATATTTGGTTTGTGTTACAGTAGCGTTCAATGGGCATGACGCTACCTCTTTCTCTAGATACCTTAAATCTACTATAGTATATTGCTTATTATTGTTTCCTGCGTAAACGAAGTTGGAAAGATGTTACATTTCCTCCGCTTTTGTCTGTTTGTTAGTGTTAGCAGATATTTAAAAAAACTAGCGGACAGCAATTGCAAATACTCTGTAGATACGATAATTATCCGTTGGGAAGAGGATCTATCTTTTCGAATGAGGACATTCGTAAGAAAGCTCACTCATCCCCAAAAAGTAGGCGAACGAACAAAACAAAAATGAAGATTCCACGCAAGTTAAATGTTGCACCAATTGACTATTATTGTATTTAATTTATGTCAAAAGGTACTTAATACAAATAAGAAAAATCTTAATTATGTTATGATAAATTGAAAATCTCAATCACAGAACAACCAATCACAGTATCTTACGAAAAATAATTAGGACTTTTGTTCAAAGTATATCTAAAATTAAAGTTTACATTTTATAATGTGAGCGCATATCACAAAAATATTCAAAAATGATCTAATCGAGGATTTATTTTTAAATTTTTTTTTTACAAGAACAGAAACTCATCCACCGAATTTTCAGAAAGTCAATCTTTTCGATACATATAAGTATAAAAGTTTCAGGTGGTTCATCTGATGACGAAGAACACAAACGAGATTTTGTTACAGTTCTCCACTACCAACCCGGTGGTCCGAAGTTCGAATTCCGGCTCGGCCAACGCGGAATCAGAGGAATTTATTCCTGGTGATAGAAATTCCAATTTCTCGATATAATGTGGTTCGGATCCCTCAATAAGGGTGTAGGTCCCTTTGCTAGGTGACCAATTAGTTCCTAGCCAAGTGGAAATATCTAATCCTTCGGCCCGCCCTATAGGAGAGCTGTTAATCAGCTCAGTGGTCTGGTAAAACTAAGATATACTTAGCTTTTCCACTACCTGAATTCGCCTTCCAGACTGCCTTGTGTGAACGAGCGTCAGAAGACATTTGGTAGTTAAGAACAAATTCGAGCGGGCAGGCGCGTGCAAAGAAAACTTCAAGTGGATACGAACACCAGCTACTTATCAGAGGCGTCTGAAAACTTCAAATGAATGATATGGAAACTCCAGTTTTAAGCGACCACTCGGATTGGAAACTCGCAGTTTTAAGCGACCACTCGGATTGGAAACTCGCAGTTTTAAGCGACCACTCGGATAAGTTAGGCGTGTTGCGAGAAGAGAACAAAATACGTAAAGGGAAATGCAACCAAAGTTGAAAAAACGTATCCCGTGTATTAAAAGCACATCTAATTATATATATATATATATATATATATATATATATATATATATATATATATATATAATATATATATATATATATATTTTTTTTTTTTTTTTTTTTTTTTTTTTTTTCTTTTTTTTTTTTTTTTTTTTTTTTTTTTTTTCAGGGCAGCCTTGATGAACTTTAAATCCATAAGTAATTAACGTTACGGAGAAACTCTGTCTGCGGTTCCCATTTTCAGGCCGCCATGATTAAAAGTATGTCTGATTTTTCGATTAACGCGGTGCTGAATAACTGCAGAACTTACTATGTACGGAAAGGTATGTTTGTTTGCATGGTGTTTTAAAGTTGCATGGCGTACTATGTTGGTGTTAGTTCAGCAACGGGAACCAAACGACTTTGTACGTGACTTCCGAACCACGTCGAGACCAGGTGAACTTTCTCTCACCAGAAATACGGCAATCTCTGGAACGTCCTCAAGTGGAAGAATGCCCGAGGAATCCAACTCGCGGCCGCCGAGGGGTAGGCCTAGGACCTAACCAAACCGACCATGCCACATGAGGCGCTACGGAGAAGTATGTCCAAATAAAAACATAAAACTTTTGACTCCTGTAATCAACACAAGCGCAGATTTTGTATATGCGTAATATACTCACACAATAGCGCATCAGGCAAACCGACCCCCCTTAGTGTAGGGATAACGGCCAGGGAAAAAATCTACTCACATAATTGCTAAGCAAACTTTTCATTACATTAAGTAAATTGAATCGAGAACAATCAAACTTGCTGATACCGTGGAATCTAACAGTTTCTGAGAACGAAGTTTCTGCAAGATGTGTTTGGATCCAGAATTAAAAGCTTACCTCGGAGGCATTTCAAGGTGTGCAAGAAGAGTATTGTGTAACAAGAGGTTTGACCAACAGCAAGAACGTAACGAAAATATGTGTGTTTGTGTATGTATGCACATATATATATAGATTATAGTATATATATACCCACGTATATATATACCTATATATATATATATATATATATATATATATATATATATACATATATTTGAAATTAAAGCTGGTACTAACGTCTGAATTATTACCTATGAACACAAACACACACACACACACACACACACACGCATACACAAACATACACACACATATAGATATATATATATATATATATATATATATATATATATATATATATAAAATTCCCTGTCAAACGTCTACACAATATGATATCAAAATACATGCTAAATACACACACACACACACACACACACACACACACGGGAAACAGAAAACAAGAAATCTATAGTAATCAACAGATATCCACAAGGTTTAAGCAAGAAGTGAATCTTGTTTCATGGCGAAATGCGAGCTGGGAGTCGCGGATTTCACAAAGACCACAGGATAACGGGAAAACAGCAGGCGAGTGAATCTTCCCAACCACAAATGAACGAAATACGAATTTTAACTGAACTGCAGTCCACTTTTTTTTTTTTACTTTTATCTAAAAATAACAAAAATGCAATGTTTACATTATTTCAACAATTAAAATGTTGAACACATGAATTTGTTTGCAACAATTTTCTTCAACTTTTCCCCACACAAAATTAACAAAAGCCATCTGTCTCACTGCAGTCCACCGGAGTGTCCCGATGAATACAGTTATTGCCATAGAGAGCACTAAACAACAACGACAGTTTAATAAAATAACAGAAATAATACTTGTGACGCTGGTAACAATGGGAGTGATTATAACTGCCTTAATTGATTGTATTCCAGCGTAAACTGGTCTAGTAGGAAGACGAATTTATTTCTGATGATAGAAATTCATTTCTCGATATAATGTGTTTCAGATCCCACTATAAGCTGTAGGTCCCGTTGCTAGGTGACCAGTTGGTTCCTAGCCACGTAAAAATATCTAATCCTTCGGGCCAGCCCTAGGAGAGCTGTTAATCAGCTCAGTGGTTTGGTAAAACTAAGATATACTTAACTTTGCTCGTTTTTGAGACTATACATTATGGTCGTTCAGTCAGCAAAGGTACTTAACAATGGGTCTTGCCCACACTTAAATGAGAGATGTCCAAGAAAGACCATTCACAGATATTGTATAATTCAGTCCTTTGTTTCAAGGTCACCCTAGACAGAGGTCCAAAAACAAGTTACTGCCGAAACTGACAATGGCACAGCCTAAGGGCAGTCTCTACGACGACCAAGGGGTAGAATTGTCACTTGAGCGTCCGCCGTTTATCCAGTGTGTGGCATTCGAGTATTTTATATTTCTTGTAATTAGTGACCCTTGAAGAAAGGACAAGTTAATTGATTTAGTAGAAAGCATAGCGGGTTCCAGCTTGAAATAGGGTCACACATATTGGTGTCAAGCAGTTAGGGAGTCACATAATTCTAGCTAGTAATGGGAGAAAAGGAAAATAGAATGGTAAGATGTTTCTTTGGTTTTTATTATGATTTTGTATATATATTTATACACATATTTACACACACACACACACATATATATAATATACATATGTATAAAGTATATATATTACATATATATTATTAGCTATGCATATGATATATATATATATATATATATATATATATAATATATATGAATGTGTATACAGCTGCATTGCCATCATGCGAACGTTGTTGTTTCCTTGTAAGATTTGCCCTGATGATAGCTATGAGTTAATAGCTAAAACGTCAGTTTTAGCTATTAACTCATAGCTATCATCAGGGTGAATAAAAGGAACAGCGTAGACCCAGAACCTTGAGGTTGAAGATAAGAAGAGGCACTGAAAATTAGAAGAATTGTTGTCGCCGAATACCATACGATACATGGACATTAGTATTTAATAAGTGCCTATAGAAAAAACCTGTACTATTGCACGTTTATATATATATATATATATATATATATATATATATATATATATATATATATGTATATATATATAATATATATCATATATATACATACATATATATATATATATATATACATATATATGTGTGTGTGTGTATGTACGTATAGTATACAAACACAAACATTTTTAATGCGTTAGTCCCCTCTCTCTCTTCTTCTTTTTGTCCGATGTTGCCCGTAACAACTTAAGATGGAAGACATCAGAAACTGCCAAACTTGTTGCCGCAAAAAAAAAAAAAAAAAAAAAAAGAAGGAAAAGAAAAAAGAGGGGGATGGGGGAGGGGGCCAACAACTTGCCTTTTCGCCTCAAATTCCAAAACTGCTAAAACTCGATCTTGTTTCCTGAAACGACAAGTGAAGATCACTTTTCACCGCTAAATTTAGTTCTTACATTATCAGCACATCATTATTGCTCAAAACCCACGAGAACCGGGTGCATGCTCGTACATAATGTACGAGTATGTCTACGTTTGAGAGAGAGAGAGAGAGAGAGAGAGAGAGAGAGAGAGAGAGAGAGAGAGAGAGGTATTAAAAACCTTTTAAACTACCATCTGCGATAGAGAGAGAGAGAGAATGAGAGAGAGAGAGGCATTGAATAAAGTTTTAAAGTATCATCTGTGTGGGAGAGAGAGAGAGAGAGAGAGAGAGAGAGAGAGAGAGGGACTAAAACAGTACTGTCTGAGAGCGTGAGAGAGAGAGAGAGAGAGAGAGAGAGAGTGATTAAAACCATATCATCTGAGAGAGAGAGAGAGAGAGAGAGAGAGAGAGAGAGATTAAAACTACCACCTGAGAGAGCGAGAGCAAGAGAGAAAGGGAGAGGAAAAAGATAGGCAACGAAACAGTACAATCTTTGAGAGAGAGAGAGAGAGAGAGAGAAAGGAGAGAGAGAGAGAGAGAGAGAGAGAGAGATAAAACTGCTTTATGATGCTGACGGGCAAATCGGTTCTATATACCTACTATAACAATATTAATGACTCAGTTTCCACGTTTTCTGATAAACGTCTAGATCGGACCTGCTTCAACCCTAATTCTTCATGCTTTAGTAACATTTTAACCAAATATTTTTAAAAATTCATATCGCAGGTAAGGCGAAGCGATTATTTTCGACTCAGGCTTAATACGGTTGACTAAGACCTATTACCAATTACTTCATTATCTCAATAAGAGAAAGTATATACAGATATAGGTATGTATTGCGTAAATCATTTAAAAACATTTATTCTCTTTTTACATGTAGTTATTTGGAATTTTATTATATACAGATATATAAGTATGTGAAATGAGTATGTATATACAATGTATAGGTATGGATATATGTATGTATATATACATAGTAAATTCGAGCATGTTGAGCTATAAAAAAATATAAATAATTTTATTGATACTGTACATAAATTACATATGTTGTATACGTATTTATTGTAGAAAGACCTTTGAAGTGTATTTTTTTTAAATAAAAGCAAAAAAAAAAAAAAAAAAAATTACCCATGACTCTCAGACAAGTAGGGAAAAACGTGGACTCAAGATGTACCCAGTCTAATGTTTCTTATTCTCTTGCAGCGTCGTGGTGTAAAGTGGTAATACTGATTGATTGCAGTAAATGATGACGAACATTCGTACAACCTTTGTTTTCCTTGTTAAGCACAAAAGCGATGCTTCTAAAAATTTGGTATTACGCCGTTGACTGCATTACCTAAAATTCAATTTAATCTCTAGTCAATTTCTTGCTATACGCGATAAATGTTATATCCTCATACAAAAAATCTGAATGAAGGAAAACTGGTTTAATTATTAATAATCCCATGCATATATCATCAGCATAATATATACTATATCTAAATTCTCTCCTTGCTCTTTTATGTAAAAAAAAAAAGGTCTGAAAACGTTTTTCCGCCCAACGTTAAATGACAAATAGAACGCAACCCAAATCTTCCCGAACATCACAAGCGCAGTCATTTCTTTCTGAGCAAGGAAGTAGAAAAATAAAAAAGGGTAAGAAAAAAAAGTTTCACTGACGTCAATTAAACCTCGTGATGATGTGCGTGCGTATGTGTATGTGTGGAGAGAGGGAGTGTGTAGGCGTGTACGTGTGTACTCGCGAGTAGAAACACTACGGTACCAACAGGTAACGGAGTAGGAAAAATATGAGAAGCAACTTTAAAGAGATCGGCATCTCGTGCATTTGTGGTTGTGCAATATCACGCTCCGCACTCGTGATACTCCGATTGTATTTTGGTTCGCTGTGATTATAAAAGACTACCCAGCTTCTTGGCAAACATCGTCGTTCACACATTTTTTTCTCCTCACCATTCATTGGGTTGAGAGAGAGAGAGAGAGAGATTTGTTTTGTTTAGTGCAACGAAATTACAACATTACATTATGTTACATGAGAGAGAGAGAGAGAGAGAGAGAGAGAGAGAGACTTTTTTGTTTAAGCAACGAAAATTACCAACATTATGTTACATGAGAGAGAGAGAGAGAGAGAGAGAGAGAGAGAGAGAGAGAGAGATTTGTTTTGTTTAGCAAACGAAATTACCAACATTATGTTACATGAGAGAGAGAGATTTTTAGCTTTTTTTTTTTTTTGTTTAGCAAACGAAATTACCAACATTGTTACATGAGAGAGAGAGAGAGAGAGAGAGAGAGAGAGAGAGAGAGAGAGAGAGATTGGTTTTGTTCAGCAAACGAAATTACCAACATTATGTTACATGAGAGAGAGAGAGAGAGAGAGAGATGAGAGAGAGAGAGAGGGTTTGATGTTTTGTTTCAGCAAACGAAATTACCACTTATGTTACATGAGAGAGAGAGAGAGAGAGAGAGAGAGAGAGGAGCTTTTTTTGTTTAGCAAACGAAATTACCAACATTATGTTACATGAGAGAGAGAGAGAGAGAGAGAGAGAGAGAGAGAGAGAGAGAGAGAGAGAGAGATTTGTTTGTTTAATAAACGAAATTACCAACATTATGTTAGATAAGAGAGAGTGAGAGAGAGAGATTTACTTAGTTAACGAAAGTATCAACACAAAGTAAGATGGAAGAGAATGAGAGAGAGAGAGAGAGAGAGAGAGAGAGGAGCTTTTTTTGTTTAGCAAACGAAATACCAACCATTATGTTACAACGAGAGAGAGAGAGAGAGAGAGAGAGAGAGAGAGGGAGAGAGAGAGATGAGGAAGAACTTTTTTTTGTTTAGCAAAACGAAATTACCAAACCTTATGTTACAACAAAGAGAGAGAGCGAGAGAGAGAGAGAGAGAGAGGAGAGAGATTTGTTTGTTTAATAAACGAAATTACCAAACATTATGTTAGTTAGATAAGAGAGAGTGAGAGAGAGAGATTTACTTATTCAACGAAAGTATTTCAACACAAAGTTAAGATTGTAAGAGAGGAGAGAGAGCGAAAGGAGAGAGAAGAGAGAGCGAGGAGAGAAGAGAGAGGAGAGAGAGATTTTTTTGTTGAGCAAACGAAATTACCAACATTATTGTTACAAAAGCGAGAGAGAGAGAGAGAGAGAGAACGATGTGAGAGAGCTCTTTTTTAGAGAGAGAGAGATTTGTTTGTTAATAAACGAAATACAAACAATGTTAGATAAGAGAGAGTGAGAGAGAGAGATTTACTTAGTTAACGAAAGTATCAACACAAAGTAAGATGGAAGAGAGAGAGAGAGAGAGAGAGAGAGAGAGAGAGAGAGAGAATAACATTGGCAGATTCACTTGCAACTAATTTCTTTTAATGTTAACGGTTGCAATGTACCCATCTTGATTGGTGTTATTCCTCCCTTCGTATCTATTCAATCATTCCTCGTTTCTCTTCCCTTCATGTTGACCATCGTCACGTCTCTCTTTTATTCTTATTTTTGGTGCTTTCATTTTCCTTGTCATTCCTTCTCTCCAATTTCCTCTTCTTCCTGCCTTTGCTTTCCTGCTGCCTGTTCTTCACTGTACCAGTTGCTTTCTGTTTAATTTCCTCCATTTTCTTTGTTATCTTTATCCTCTCTCTTCTTCCACTCAGTGTTCATCCTCTTCATTTTTTCCTTGCTTCTTCCTCCCACTCCTCCTCTTCCTCTTCTTCCTCCTGCTCTTTCTCCTCCTACCCTCCTCTTTCTCCTCTCTGTAACCCTCCTCCCCCCTCCCCCTATTCTTCTTCTCCTACTCCTCTTTCTCCTCTTCCTGCTACTCCTCCTAGCCCTCTTCTTCCTCCTACTCCTCCTCCTCTCTCCCTCCTTCCACTCCCCTCTCTCCTCCATCCCCTCGTCCTACTCCTACTCCTACTCCTCCTCCTCCTCTCCTCCTCCTCCTCTTCTTCCTCCTCCCACCACTCATCTTTCTTCTCTCCCTCGTCCTACTCCTCGTCCTCCTCCTGCGACAACTCCTGTCTCCTCTCCTCTCTTTCTCCTCCTCCTCCTTCTCTTCCTACTCCTAATCCTCCTCCTCCTCCACCTCTTTCTCCTCCCACTCCTCTTTCTCTTCTTCCTATACCTCCTCTTGTCCTCTCGTCCACCTCTCGCCTCAAAACTCCCTCTTTCTCCTCCTCCTCCTTCTCGTCCTACTCCTCCTTCTACTCTTCCTCCTCCCACTCCTCTTTCTCCTCCCCCTTCTCCTTGTCCTCCTTGTCCCCCCCCCTCCACTTCCCATTCCTCTTTCTTCATTCTCTTCTTACTCCTCCTCCTCCTTTTCCTTCTCCCTCTCCTCTTTCTCCTCCTCCTCGTCCTACTTCTCCTCCTCCTCCTCCTCCTCCTCGTCTCCTCCTCCTCCGCATTTGCAGCGATGACCACTGATGATGCCAAAAGGAGGCTCGTTGAGGGACATTGACTGTAGTTTCCTGGGAACATAAAAAACGGATGGGCACCACTTCAAGTTGTCAGGGTGATGAAGCGAATCTAGTAATCTTGTTTGGAGACGAGCCAACTCGACCAAATGATCACTCTCCCGTACAGACAATTATAGCCACGCACACATGCATTCATGCACAGGCACACACACACACACAAGTGCGCGCGCGCACAAACGCACGAAGAGGCTCGAGCGAGGGAATTTTGGCGCCATCATTTAACCTTCAAGATGTCGACTCCCCTTCAATGGGCCTTCAAGAGCAAAAAAAAAAAAAAAAAAAAAAAAAAGAAAAAAAAAAAAAAAAAAAAAAAAAAAACTATGGTAGTGCATAGAGCGTATATATGTATAAGTGTTTTATCATTTTGCTTGTTTATATTTATTTCTATCTCTTCACCAATATTGTGTCTCTCATTTAGTTAGTGATTCAGGTCCCAAGAAGGATGGACGAAAGCTCTGATCTACAAATATATTTCGTCTTGATGGACAATTTCATTACTGTGGACCCTTCTACTGATTACTTAGAAGCACGATACGGTACTTTAATATTGCATATATATATATATATATATATATATATATATATATATATTTATATATATATAAATATATATATATATATATATATATATATATAGTATATATATATACATAAATACATAAACAATAACACACAGCAAATCATCACATGAAAAGGAGAACACGCCATCCCTTCAACCTTCACAGCTTTGCAAGAGGACAACGAACCTGAAGGAGTGCAGCATCAATCACAAGAACGCTGGCTTGCCAACATGTCGAAACATTTCAGAAAGAAGAAGCTCCGTGCAAAACATTTGCTTCTTCATTTTTTTTTTCATTTTTTTTTGTTGGCTCTTTTTATTTCACTTTCTCTCATTTCCTTCCTCTCACGTTGCTTCAACACGAGTTTCTGGTCAGCAGTCTAAAGCCGAGTAGATCGCATTTCTCCTGATATCTGTTTCGTGGTTATAAATATTCTGAATGTAGTGATTATTCTGTGGTGATATATATATATATATATATATATTATATATATATATATATATATATATATATATATTATATATTCGTAATGTTAGGAGTCATTTTTCGGGGAGAGAGAGGAGAGAGAGAGAGAGAGAGAGAGAGAGAGAGAGAGAGGAGAGAGAGAGAGAAAGAATGATTTGCTTGTTTGGTAAACGAAAGTATCAACATAAATTTAGATGAAAGAGAGAGAGATAGATAGATAGAGAGAGAGAGAGAGAGAGAGAGAGAATTTTTTCTTGTTTAGCAATTTAAAGTGAGAGAGAGAGAGAGAGAGAGAGAGAGAGAGAGAGAGAGAGAGAGAGAGAGAGAGAGAATGATTTTGCTTGTTTGGTAAACGAAAGTATCAACATAAATTTAGATGAAAGAGAGAGAGAGAGAGAGAGAGAGAGAGAGAGAGAGAGAGAGAGAGAGAGAATATTTTGCTTGTTTAGCAAACGATAGTATCAACATAAATTCAGATGAGAGAGAGAGAGAGAAAGTAAATCATCCAAACCGCATGACTGTAATAAGAGAGAGAGACAGAGAGAGAGAGAGAGAGAGAGAGGGACTTATGGTGACGTGTATTACTGAACCAGCCTCCGTAACAAACTTCTTCCTTTTCCCATAGCATGACACACATCTGCAGACGACCTTCTAGAACATTTCACACCGCATGGAGATCGATCCCCCCATAGCAACAGAACACCTCTGCCCTTTTGTGGGCGTTGGTTTAATTTTTTTTTTCTTATTTTCTTTTACTTGTCGTCAAGGTGGCTTTGGAAGACTGTACATTATAAATTTCTTATTTCTTCTAGAACATGCAACTGCCCAGTGTATGTCTATGCTTTGTATGCATTACACAAATCAGGTTTTGTATACATTACACAAATCAGGTTTTGTATACATTACACAAATCATGCTTTGTATACATTACACAAATCACGCTTTGTATACATTACACAAATCACGTTTTCTATGGTTACAAATTGCAACTACACGACTTTTAAATCACAAAATATTATGTCATGCGCAAATTTCACATTACCTTCTGAAGAAATGACAAAAAGAAATTGTAAATATTTATTTTAGTTTTATAATATAATGTTGATATACTAATTTGGAGAAGGCTTACAGTTCCCGCAAAGTATGTTTTCTTGAAGGCAATTCGCAAAATCTCACTAATATATGTATTAAGTTGCAAGACGTTCGAAACTTGCAGTCAGTAGGATTATTCAGAGAAGGTCTTCTTGATTTGATATTGATAACGATATGCGAATTACAGTGTATGATTAAGTTCTGACTGAAATGCATCGATGACATGACACAAGCGGCAGAATTGAAAAAGAAAAATTTTACACCCAAAATGTTAAGAGTGTACGCATGCGCGCGTGCGTATGTGTGTATGTGTTTCTTTGTTTGTGTATCTGTGTTTGTATGTGTAAAGTGAGGTAAGGAGAGTCGAACAGCTCACTTGTTGACTATCTTTGACATTTCTTAGCTAGCAGTTTTTTTTTTATTCGACTCAACGGGGATTATTTTTATCAGTTTGTCCCACCGCTCAAGATTACTCTCCACTAAAAAAGAAAAAAAAAACATATGACATTTTTCAAAAATTTAGTTGAAGTGAACTTTTTTTTTTTTTTAACCGTGAGTGCTAAACTCTATTTGAGTGTCTTTTTTATATAATATACTTCATGCCCCAATACCAGTGAAAATACTACAACTGAAGACTTCCAAATTTAATCATATTCTGACACCACGTAACTTGGGCATTTTTTTTATTCTCTAGCTGTTACAATTTCATACATATATATTTATGTATGTATACGAAACATTTACCGGCGAACTGTTGAATCAGTGAAAGGCATAGCGTTGGAGATTGTATTTATTCTGCCCGTGAAATGAGGGTGGGGATTTTGTAAAATGATGCCAGATATAGACTGCACTGTTATATATCTTCTGTTAAGACCAAAAACCTTCAAATTGGAATATATTGAACCCGTCTGCTCGCAAGCGTCTGCCATCCTAAACACAGTTACGTAAGCGAAGTAAAAAAATACCAGAGTCAGAGAAAACTAAATTCGTCTTTTTATTAACGAGACGAAACACTCAGTCTATATCAGTCATGTCTAGATACGGTCCCTTATACTTGCTACGTGCACACCTGGCGGGATAATTTACCCGGTATCGTGGCACTCCACTATATTCATAGGTTATTTGATGTCACTTTCATATCCCTCCCTTTGATGGTTTAAGTAAAGGACTTGAGAACTTCATAAACTCCCCCGTGATATTAATATGATATTTTTGTGGTAAAGTCTTGTCATCAGTGACTCATGCAAGTATGAATAGCGCGGAGCAAAGTTTGGCGTTCTCTTCCCGTAGAGTTTACAAGTTCTTGCTAAATGTGAAGGCGAGGATGTTTGACACACTACCTTATTAAAACGCGACCGTAATCTCGAAAGATAAGTGTTTATTCTTTAGATAAATTTATTTTTCACTTTCAGCCCTAAAATTTACTTTTTTTGCCGGAAAATGAAAGTTTTACTTTATTATAGATTGTCATTCGTACACACTGAGTATAATTGACTTTTTTAATTGGTAAGAGGTACTTGGGGACTTATGCCACCATTATTATTATAAATTCAGTGAAAATTTTTCTTTTATGAAAATAAAATAAGAAAATTGCACCATGAGTCCTTGAACCCTATGGTGACAGATGAGCAGAAACGTGCGATCTTTTTAACTTTTATTTTTTTTTAAACTAATGCCGTACATAAGCCAAGGACTGAAGGAAGATATGGAGTCTATCGCCGAAGGTATCAATAGATCGACTTCGACGAAGTAATTCGATGCTGAGCTCGAGAAAGTACTTTTCTAATTCGAATTCAGGTAAAATGGTGAGAATTTCCACCTGCATTGTTTTAACCAAAGCCTAATTACCATTAGAAGGATGGTTAAACAACTCTGGGAACAAAGAGGATGGCAAAAATTCCATAGCACGGAATTAGAAAGGAGGAGAAAGATATGAAAGAGAGCCATTACCTGTAGTGGATTCGATCTGGATAAGTGTCACAAGAATACACTAATTTTGTGTGTATGCATGTATGTAATTATAATTATCAACCGTACCTGGATAGACTTCAGCATGCATTGGCATATGAAATACAATGATAAGAGAGAGAGAGAGAGAGAGAGAGAGAGAGAGAGAGAGAGAGAGAGAGAGAGAGAGAGAGATTCGACCTTGATCTTTTTTACTTCTCATTTTCTCACGTCCTCTCTTCCTCCATACTAGTGACTGACCTACCAGCTGAGAGAGAGAGAGAGCGAGAGAGAGGAAGACATGCAGACAGGCACGTATATCATCGCGTACGTTTACAAGAAGGGAATTTGGAGTCTCTCTTTCTCTTTTTTTTTTCATTCCAAGAAATATCTCGTGAGCAAGCGAACGTTGCGTTGTAAGCACCTGAGCTTGAGTCATGAAGGAATGCGTACCATGTCTGTGTAACTACTAACCTCCCCGGACCGCCCCCCCCCCCCCCCCCCACCCCCCCCCCCCCCCCCACGCACCGTACTCACTCTCTCTCTCTCTTCTCTCTCCTCTCTCATCATCTCTCTCCTCTCTCTCTCTCTCTTTTACTATTTTCCTCGTTCCTCCCATCCCCTCCTTCTCCCCCCAAAAGAAAAACAAGTTACAGTGATGTAATTAGGCATAGCTATGAATGAACCCAATTCGTCTCACACACACACACACACACACACACACCTCCCTCTCTCTCATTACAGCAAAATTAATGGCAGTCATGTCATGTGCCATGATAATGAATGAACCACTTTCGCTCACATGCAAATGCACATTTTTAACCTTGATCACCCGTCAGGTCAATCTTTTTCATCTAGGTGCATTTAATGTTCATAACATAATGTTCCTAACATTCCGCCCTTTACTCTATAATATTCCGCCCTTTACTCTGTTTCGTAGAGCATTTGTTTCTGAACATTCCCCGCAGAAAATATGCGCAAGTATCAATTTGAAATCACAAAGGTGACCTAGTAATGTTTTTGAGATGGCTGTCTGCCTTACACAGTGCCAAGTGCTGCCCTTCTGAGCGCTCTGCAATGTTGCAAGGGGAGCCATTGGGTATGAAAATACCCAACGTTAGAGTTGAAATACGGTGATCACCCACAAGCAACGTCAAGTCTGAGCGCAGCTTGTTGCCCTAAACTCCTCTTCCAAAAAAGAAAAAAAAAAAAAAAAAAAAAAAAAAAAAAAAACGGCGAAAGTCGCGACTTCTTCGATTCGGGGAGAAAATGCCAAGTGAAATTTCTACCATTGCCCTGTGGCATGTATTTGATTTCATGCAAAATAACGATGTTCTGTGCTGATCTATACACTTGGATTGGACGACGACACATACAAATATAAATACAGATTTAAGTATAAACGCGAATAAATACGTATACATACATACATAATTCATATATATGTATATATATATATATATATATATATATATATATATATATATAACGTATACACACACACACACACACACACACACACACACACATATATATATATATATATATATATATATATATATATATGTAGCGTATGTCATAATGATGAAGAAGAATTTATGTTAAATAAGTAATATAACACATACGTACACGTACGCAAAGAGAGAGAGAGAGAGAGAGAGGAGAGAGAGAGAGAGAGAGAGAGAGAGAGAGAGACTCTTGACAAAGAAATATCCGAAGCAGAGAAGCACGTATACGTACATTGTGCTACATTTTGCTTAATATTTACAAACGTTTCCGGGAATTTCGTTGAAAAAACAAATAAGTTAAAATCAGGACAGTTTCGGAAGAAATGTATTTAAACTATCGCATTAATTGACTAACAAGAGAGAAACTAACAAGGAATTATCCTATTAAAGCTTGGTGACAGATCAAAACAAAAACTTGCGTGCAGACATGTCTTCTTGACGGGAATATATTTCTCCTGAAGACAAAAAACACGAAAGGGGTGTAAAGGCGGGCGGGGGATGGGGGGAATTGTGGTAGTAGGGGAGTAGTTAGGTTGGGGTGGAGGGGTGATGTTTATACATCTTCAAAAGATTGTATATTTCCTTTCAAGCGAACTTGTGCATGTGGTAAATTTGCATTGAGCGATGTGAAATTAATATCCTCAGGAAGTTGAGGTTATCGTTACCAATTTGCCAAAGCACACTTTCGATTAATAAACGAGATTTGGTAGGATTAATGATAAGCCAACATATACACCTAACCAGTAACATTGGCAGCAGGTATCTAGACTGCTAGTCACAACGTTTGAAAGGCAATCGTTAATAACCACACAACAGGAGGAAACAATCTTTCAAAAACTAAATCAACTGCACGTGATACTCACGAGATAACGAGAACTAAGACATTAAGCCTACAGTATTGGGCCTTATCAAAGTAATCACATTATTTATCTACCTATGGCGAAGGTTCAGATTCACTGATTACTTTTCACTCCCAACAAAGAAGTGATTTGTTGGGAACAGTGGCTGCATTTTGGACCGCTACGTTTATCTGATTTTTTTTGTATTCCTTCGGGCAAAATCGCTCTTTGTAGAATTTATTTTTTCCAGCTACTCGAAGACCTGCTGAATAGGATTCGGCACCGTAGTTTCTATGGCATGACCTCAAAATCTGCTGAGGAAGTCCTCGGGATTCTGATTTGCCTCTGAAACTCGTTATCTTTTCTAAGATCCATAGAATTCCCATGTGGCTACAGAGGAATCAAATTCGGGTACTTTGAATTATTGTTTTTTCTCGGGAGTTGCTCCTGAAAAAAAAAAAAAGAATTGAACTGTTGCAAAACCGCCACATTGGACGTCCCCATTTTCAGATCTCTTCCTTACTAGTTTCATAAACTGTAACATATTCAGTTTGATATCATAGCCAAGTAAGGACCTTGAAACTGGCTTTGGTTAATACACTCTGTACTTTTCACGCTTCTACGAGGTGTTGATCGCATCTTGTATTATATACGATATTCAACTATACAACTTTCCAGGTTCTATCAGGTGCAACGTGGTGGTACGAGAGGTAGGCTACGGGTGTTAGTTAAGGGCGAGAAGCTTTCAAATAGCAATAACGAATAACTCAATGACTAAGGGAAGGAAAGAGGAAAACACTTAAAAGAGAAAGAGACCTCACGATACAAAATGAAGGGCTGTTGACATATCGGACGAAAGAAAAAAGTCGTAATTAAAAGAAAGTTTACAAAGAAACGATTTAAGCAACATCAACGATGATTAAAAAGTGAAAAACAGAAAAACAATCTTACAGTTTGAAGTCAAGAAGAACAGAGAAGGACATTAAAAGTAAAGCTTTGCACGAAACTTCAGGCCCAAAAGATAATTTCATTACTTATCAATAGAATGAAAATGGCGGCCAATTTAGAACAAAACGGTAAAAAAAGGATAAAAAAGTAAAAAAGAGTAAAAAAATAAAAGCAATTAATGTCCGCAGTTATACTTATTCTGAGTTTAGATAAATTATACTTATTCTGAGTTTAGATAAATTACACTTATTCTGAGTTTAGATAAATTATACTTATTCTGAGTTTAGATAAATTATACTTATTCTGAGTTTAGATAAATTATACTTATTCTGAGTTTAGATAAACAGCAAACTGAATAATTGCTTTCCGAAGCTAAAACTTTCTTTCTCCCTGCCTTCTGCAGTAGGTCACGTGAAAAGGGAATTTCTACCAGCCAAGATATATATAAAAAAGAAAGCAACTGCTACAGCAGGACTGCGTCACACGACCTTGACAGTGGCACAGAGAATTCGTGTTCCTTCCGAGAAAATGGACCATTTCATGACGCTTCCAATATCATCCTGCCATCATCTCACCGCCATCTCCCTATTTTTCTCTTCCCGGTATATTTCTCAGTGGTAACCTATTTAAATGAACTGAATGAATCATGCTATTTATCTCCTCTTCTCTCTCTCTCTCTCTCTCTCTCTCTTATTCTTAAGAAAAAGTCTAAATGGTAATACATAGAGATGAACCAACTTAGTTTTCATCGACAACGAACTTCTTCATTTGTTGGACTTACAAGTTTCGACGAACATCAAATTTACGTCCAACTAATTATAATCAGATGAAACGATGAATTAGTTGAAGTAGGTGAAAGCTATAGTAGATTCACATCACCCGTGCATGTGATGTCTAGGCCAGTCCCTTACGACGCTCCTGATTGGCTGTTGATAAACCAATCACAGGGCTGGAAACTCTCAGGCTCTCGAGAGAGTTCACAAGGGCAGGATGTATGGTCCACCTCGTATCCCTCAGGAGAGGTGGAAAATGCATCCGGCCTATGTGGACCCTCGCGAGAGACTGAGAGTTTCCAGCCCTGAGATTGGCTTATCAACAGCCAATCAGGAGCGTCGTAAGGGACTGGCCTAGACATTAAATGCACGGTTGATGTGAATCTACTATAGTATATTCGCAAACTTCTCCAGCGCTCACATAAAATGCAGCATCCTGAAGTAGAGGCGAACAGCATGTGGAAACCCAAGCTGAACATAAATATACAGATTGCATACAACTGAAATCTGCATGAAAAGTTTGCAATTGCAGCCTGTGTTTAGATTTCCGTTGAGAAAGAATATGCTATACAGCTTTACCAGTTCCGAGATGGATGTGGCACTGGTTATTTTCTTGTTTTTCTGTCATGAGTCCCTTTTACATCCTTAAGGGAACAGCGAATTCATAATTATATATATATATATATTATATATATATATATATATATATATATATATCTAATAAAAGGAGCCCATAATAACACCAAAAATTATAGAGAGAAAAAAGTACTATATTTCAGAGACTGCTGTCTCCCTCTTCAGGTAGATGAATGAGAAAGTTGTTTACAGAAAAAGGTGGTATTTATACCAAGAGGTCCATACATACATCTATATATATATATATATATATATATAATATAATATATATATATATAATATATGTGTGTGTGTGTGTGTGTGTGTGTGTGTGTGTGTGTGTGTGTGCGCGTGTTTACAATAGGTGAATGCTTCTTATTTCAAGGAAGTGACGGCCGTTAGAAAAGGTTTTCAAAACTACTTCTCAATGATATAAAATGCTCTCCTAAATTATATAACCACCGGGACACCGAAAAATACCAGTCGTGAATGTCTCTTTTTGTTGCAAAGATGCATTTCACGCAATGCTGTTTTGGGTCTTAACACTTCCGTGACATCACAGTCGTTAACTGGGATCCTGCTTCCTGCTTCTCTCACCAAATATAGCCGTGATAGATTTTCAGAACAAGGAAGTCTCATAAAAAGACTATTTAGTTTTCAGTTCTTGGACTCTGTTTATACAAGGAGCGTTTTTTTTTTTTTTTTTTTTTTTTTTTTTTGTGAGAGAGCCTGTTTAACGAGAAGCAGCTACGGTTCAGTGTTTAAGGGTACTGTGACTTGCACTTGTATTACATTAATGAATACTGAGTAGCTTTTAAAACCATCTCGCCGAACAGTGCGTTACAATACCTGCAATCTTCATGATAACTGTTATTTGAAATATCGGGGCAAAGCTTCGGTAAAAATCTATGCGAAAACAAATGCATTTACAGCACTGAGATAACTATTATATTTTCAGCAGTAGTTATAAGAATCAAACATAAGGGTAGTCCTATCTAGCCAACTTTGGTCAGATGTATATAACTCAGCGGACTGTAACTTTGCAAAGAATGTGTGTGTGTGTGTGTGTGAGTGCTCTTTTTTTTTTTTTTTTTTTTTTTTTTTTTTTTTTTTGTGCCTTTTTTTTTTTTTTTTTTTTTTTTTTTTTTTTTTTTTTTTAAAGGGGGCGGAGAGCGCGGTGTATTCATAGACAACTCACCTTCAGACTTCTTGAAAATTATTTTCTATTTTCTATCGTAGAACTTTCGGAATCGTCATCTCTACCAAAGTGGGAAAGCCAATTTCCGTTCCTTAAAAATGATTTTATGTCATTCAGTATTCTAATCCAGCCATCGAAATTATTGTAGTATTGATTGTTAAATACTTTTTTTTTTTTTTTTTTCTTAACAACGGTTCCACAGCAACGCTTGACAGTTAATGTAAGCGATCTGGAGAGTTTTATTCAAAATGTTTCTCTCAATGACTTTCGGACCTATTTATGAATCAGTTCGTGCCGATCGGCAAAGCTTAAGGCTTCAGGCCAATCTAAGGCTTTTGGGTCAGTCTAGTGATTTTTTTCTATTTTCCTAAACGTATATTATAGTGGAGCAATCACTACGTCGTAATAGTGTGTGCACATCACGAATAATAATAATAATAATAATAATAATAATAATAATAATAATAATAATAATAATAATAAGTATAGAGGACTGCGTCAACATCGAGAACAGAGCACTGGGGCAATATCTGAAAACCAATGAAAATGAGTGGCTAAAGAGTGCATGGGAAGAAGGACTAATAAAAATAGACGAAGACCTAGAAATATACAGAGACAGGAGAATGACAAACAGAACAGAGGACTGGCACAACAAACCAATGCACGGACAATACATGAGATAGACTAAAGAACTAGCCAGCGATGACACATGGCTATGGCTACAGAGGGGAGAGCTCAAGAAGGAAACTGGAGGAATGATAACAGCGGCACAAGATCAGGCCCTAAGAACCAGATATGTTCAAAGAACGATAGACGGAAATAACATCTCTCCCATATGTAGGAAGTGCAATACGAAAAATGAAACCATAAACCACATAGCAAGCGAATGCCCGCCACTTGCACAGAACCAGTACAAAAAGAGGCATGATTCAGTGGCAAAAGCCCTCCACTGGAGCCTGTGCAAGAAACATCAGCTACCTTGCAGTAATAAGTGGTACGAGCACCAACCTGAGGGAATGATAGAAAACGATCATGCAAAGATCCTCTGGGAGTATGGTATCAGAACGGATAGGGTGATACGTGCAAATAGACCAGACGTGACGTTGATTGACAAAGTCAACAAAGAAAGTATCACTCATTGTGGCGCAATATCATGGGGACACCAGAGTTTGAAGAGAAAGAGAGGGAAAAAAAAAAATGGAAAAATACGTATCAAGATCTGAAAATAGAAATAAGAAGGATATGGGATATGCCAGTGGAAATTGTACCCATAATCATAGGAGCACTAGGCACGATCCCAAGATCCACCCTGAAAAGGAATCTAGAAAAACTAGAGGCTGAAGTAGCTCCAGGACTCATGCAGAAGAGTGTGATCCTAGAAACGGCGCCCATAGTAAGAAAAGAGATGGACTCCTAAGGAGGCAGGATGCAAAGCAACCCGGAACCCCACACTATAAATACCACCCAGTCAAATTGGAGGACTGTGATAGAGCAAAAAAAAAAACAATAATAATAATAATAAAAAAAAAAAAAAAAAATAATAATCATAATATAAAATAAATATAATAATAATAATAATATAATAATAATAGTAAGAAAAGTGATGGATCCCTAAGGAGGCAGGATGCAACCCGGAACCCCACGCTATAAATACCACCCAGTCGAATTAGAAGACTGTGATAGAGCAAAAAAAAAAAAAAAAAAAAAAAAAAAAAATAATAATAATAATAATAATAATAATAATAAAGTCATAAACCATTAATCACATACAGCACTGGAGTAGTGGAATGGACAAAGGCTGAACTCCACATCGTCGACCAGAAAACTAGGAAACGCATGACAAAAGACAAAGCACTACACCCAAAAGCAAATACAGGCAGACTAAACATAACACGATAGGAAGGAGGGAGAGGACTACTATGCATAGTGGACTGCGTCAACATCGAGAGCAGAGCACTGGACATACCTGAAAACCAGTGAAAACGAGTAGCTAAGGAGTGCATGGGAAGGACTGATATAAGTAGACGAAGGCCCAGATATATACAGAGACAATAGAATGGCAAAGAGAACGGAAAAATGGCACAACAAACAAATACACGGTCAGTACATGAGACTGAAGAACTGACCAGCAATGAAACATGGCAATGGCTACAGAGGGGAGAGCTCAAGAAGGAAACAGAAGGAATGCTAACAGCGGAACAAGATCAGGCCCTAAGAACCAGGTATGTCCAAAGAACAATAAATGGAAATAACGTCTCACCCATATGCAGGAAGTGCAATATGAAAAACAAGACCATAAATCACACAGCAAGCGAATGTCTAGCCCTTTCACAGAACCAGTACAAAAAGAGGCATGATTCAGTAGCCAATGTTCTCCACTGGAGTGTGTGCCAGAAACCCCAGCTAGCTTGCAGTAAATAATAAGTGGTACGAACACCAACCTGAGGAAGTGATTGAAAACGATCATGCAAAGACCTTCTGGGACTATCCTATCAGAACAGAATGGTGATACGTGGAAATAGACCAGACGTGACGTTGATTGGCAAAATCAAGAAGAAAGTATCACTCATTGATGTCGCAATACCATGGGACACCAGAGTAGATGAAAAAGACAGGGAAAAAATTGATAAATATCAAGACCTGAAAATAGAAATAAGAAGGATATGGGATATGCCAGTGGAAACTGTACCCATAATCATAGGAACACTAGGCACGATCCCAAGATCCCTGAAATGAACCTGGAAAAACTAGATGCCGAAGTAGCTCCAGGACTCATGCAGAAGTGTGCCACTAGAAACAGAACACATATGATGAGAAAACACCTGAGGAGGCAGGATGGAACCCGGAACCCCACACTATAAAAACCACCCAGTCAAAAAAGATGATTGTGATAGAAAAAAATAGACGCACACAGGAGACCATCCGCTAGTTTATCTTAACTCCACTTATATCTAAGGGTATATTCACCAATTGTATCATAATTCAATTTACCTCGTACATGCTGCTCAATGAACAAAAAGCCTGTAGTGGCACATTGTAGCTCAACTGAAAAAAAAAAATAAATAGAATAAAACCCTCCATTTTGTAACGCAGGATCTCTTTACCTTCCGCCAGTTACTTGAATATTTCTACCGCTTTAACAAGTGAATGAATAGAAGGGTATTTTATGTAATTCCAACCTTAGAAGTGTCATTTCCTTCACTGATAAAGGAACGATTTTTTTTAATGGTAATAGAAAAATTAAGACTTCCTACAAAGTGTCGACAAAGCTCTCATACGATATTTAAAAATGTTGATTCCAAGGCCGGTTGGAATTCCAATATATTTTGAAAATAATGGAAGGCTAAGTGCTTGATGAAACTGACTTTGAAAAAGAAAAGAAAGAGACATTAATACGAGAGAAACTAATTCATGAACAAATAAAAATAAATAACAGTAATGGAAACATCATCGAACAATATAGAAAAAGCAAAACAACTTAAATAATCGGAAACATAACAAGCCGTGATGCAACCTTCAGCTTACTCGGGAGAGAATATTTTATAAGAAATAATTTTCCTGTACTGTTTAACATGCCCATTATTTATTCTTTACATTTTCATTCTAATAAATAAATCAAAATATCATATCCCAAAATTCCTGTACCTTTAATTCAACGCCAAACACATTTTTCAGACCTTTTTAGGCTCTTCCATAGGGCTTTCCGACCCCGCCCCCCCACAACAATAACAACGAAGTAAGCAAAAAGAATAACAAAAACATTAAATGCGAAATCACTGGCATATCAAACTCAAGGTTATTGTAAGTATCACGAAAATATGTGATCATTTTTTTTTATCTTTCATTATGAAAACATAACAAATTTCTACATTATTTATATAGTACTTATCATAACGACATAAGAATAGAATAAAAAAAAAGATTAATATACAATGTTAATTATATCTTTGCTACAAAATGATATTGCGTGTAATCTATATTTCAAAAAAAATTCTCAGTAATTCAAATTTCCTTTAAAAAACCATCATCATATCCCAGTTATTGTTAAAGATTATAGTAGACCCATCTATAATACATATACTAGTCCATACTTTCAAGATTTAACCACCGAACTGACGAATTATGCTACTTTGTCCCTAGTTTGTGATTCCTTTTCTAAATAGATTTTTGTTTTGTTTTTGTTCAGTACCCGGAATACTGAACCAATAGATATTGTCGATAACGAACCAGACTCGACCATATTAACTGATAACGACGGTAACAAATTGGTTCAAATATATTGGCTGACGGTGAAGTGAATGAACTGAATTGAATGTATTAACGGGTAAAGGTCGGAACAAACCATGTCCATTTTACCTTAACAGGATTTCTATTTATCTGGTCTATATAATCAGCGTAGCAATACCATCAGCAATCCTATTGTCTAAAACGCAATATGTATTCATACATCTATTGATTTCTGCTTGTCCTACATATGGATTGCTGTTGATGACCTCTATGTTTAACTGTCACAAAAACCTGAGCATGGAAAATGGAAAATAACACAATATACCATCGCAAAATGACTAAAATGTGGCCGTTAATTTTTTGGGGTAGAAGTACACTAAGTGAAAGTATAATAACAATAAGCATGAGAACTTACAGCCTGTAATGTACATGAAACACCAAGTACCTAAGTTTCAAAGTACATTTATAATTCACAATCCTTAGAAACACAATGAATCTATCCAGTTCAAGAAAAAAAACAGTTCTGATTATCAAGAACCACGAGAAATTAATGATAACTGTGCAAAATCAAATAAAGATTTTACAACTGTGAGAATAATGTATAAAAATATAGAAGACAAGTATTGAAGGGGTCTCTCTCTCTCTCTCTCTCTCTCTCTCTCTCTCTCTCACATTTTTCAGGGAGCACAACTAATCAATCCACATAATCTGCCCAGAATAAATAAAAAAAAAAAAAAACAACGTTATCTAACGTCTTCGAAGAACAAATCGCAGATTCATCGAACCAATCGGACTGACTTCCCAAAACGTTATCTGTAACAAACCTCACTCAGTTTACTGTTGAGCCACGCTAGAACTCTCTAAAAACAACTTTTCTAAACGCGCTGGTCATTGCTTGATTTTCCGTGAAGAAGAAGAAGAAGAAGAAGAAGAAGGAGGAGGAGGAGAATAATAATAATAATGAATGAATAATATAATAACAATAATAATAATACGAAAATGAAGAAGAAGAAAGAGAAGGAGGAGGAGGAGGAGGAGGAGGAGCATGAGAAAAATAATAATAATAATAATAATAATAATAATAATAATAATAATAATAATAATAATAATAATTTGAAGAAGACGAAGAAGAAGAAGAAGAATAAGAAAACGAAGAAGGAGGAGGAGAATAATAATAATTAATAATAATAATAAAATAATAATCACTAATAATAACTAATAATAATAATAATAATAATAAGTAAAGTAAGAAGAAGGGAAGAAGAAGAGGGACTACATCCCTCCGAAAGAAGGAATGCTAAGAATCATTTCAACATCTCACAGCAAGACACATGGCAGAGAAGTATGAGATCATCCAGTCAGGCTGGGGAATTTTGTTGCCTTCCTTTGTATTTCCAAAATGCTAATTACTTGAGCAGGGAAGTGTGTTAACACTCTACTGAACAGGGAATACTGTCGAAAGACGGAGAAGCGCAGCTCATTCAGTTTTTAAGTATTTCTTTTAAAAATATCCTTGCCTATATGAACAGAATTTCCTAAAACACCATTAATAATATAAAAAACCGGGCCAGTCACAGTAGAAATAATTTGATAAATAGATAATGCAAATCAGCGACGATGAATAATTCTAAAATGATAATTGCAAATCGACGGCAATTACGGATAAACTATAACTTGATGTCAAATCAACGAACCACAATTAAAAAAAAAAAGACACAAATTTATCACTTTAATGATAAGATATTGATACTTCACACAGTAATGCTTCTGTGAAATTACCAACTGCTGTCTAATCATTAAAGTATGTAAGTATAAACCCAGTCTACTTTGTTAATTCGAAAAGTCGATCATTCAGGGCGATGATTACAAAAGAACTCGACTGACAACAGGCCGAGAGGAATTGCGCATTATTGGTAATAAAAAATGAAAGACACAAGTTCTTTCTCTTGTATTTTTCATACTGTCATAAGTATTATTAAGAGATTACTTCCTTTTGGAATAAAATACACCCAGGCATATGTAACTTGTCTGCCTTTATTTTAGTGTTTTACCCATATAATAGGTTCAAATTCCATTAACCGCTCTCTTTCCACTTTACTCTGTAACTATATGTTTATCAGTGTATTTGTACATTTGAGAAATAAATTAGTAAATAGTCACAGGGTGTTTTAAATACTCTTTCACTCATACACATGAAGGGGGAAATCTGGATGGTTGAACTGGGTGTAGGGGGAAATGACAGAAAAAAGTTTGGGAATCACTGCCATTATACATACATACATACATACATACATACACACACACACACACACACAACACTCACACACACACACACATATATATATATATATATATACATAATTATACAACCATTATAACCTACAAAGCATCGTTTTCCCTAAGAGTTAAACCATAAAGAAGGGAGAGAATTGTCTTCAAATAAAGACTATAACACCCGGCTCTTTAATGTATCATGCCTTGTTAATCTCACTTAATCCTGAAACGAATAGAAGTGGCTGATTTTATTCTGTTCCTCAAGCATAGAGATTTATGTACTGGCGGGTTCTTGTTGCTGTTGTTGGAGAAGAGAGAAAACCTACTACTAGAGTGTTGGGCATGCAAGCAAACGGGTCTCTCACATCTTCATCAATTCCGGCTACATTGTTAAGTTCTTTAGAGTCGTTGCCAGCAGAAGAACGAAACGCGGAGTACCAGAAAAAAATAGCAACAAATTTCACCGCTGCCAATACCCATTTGCGAGGGAACATCGCATCCAATTTTCTGGGAACAGACGACGTTAGGTTAAGGTGCCTATAACCCAGAATGGGGACAATAACCTCGTTGCAACACGCGACCGCAGACATTTTCTTCTTGTTTACAGTCGGAGGTGGTCTTGTCTCTTTTACGAGTGCGCGTTCCTGCGTTGTTCAACTTCACAAGGAAGTAGGGCAAACCTGTGCTTGTTGAGGCTGCTACTGCGCATGTGCTATAGATGCCATCACAGATGGGATGATAGTCTTTCCGGTAGCCTGAACTTTCTAAATAAAATGAGGGTAGAATAAGGAATCTCTCAGGAAGTGAGCAGTACTATTAGGATTTACAATAGGTGGATGTTACAACTGTGTTTGAATACTTATGAAAGTACAAACATTTGTATATATCATATATATAATATGTGTGTATACATATACATACACACACATATACATACATACATACATACATATATATATATATATATATATATATATATATATACGTGTATATATATATATATATATATATATATATATATATATATATATATTACACATGTCTGTGTGTGTGTATGTTGGTTTTCTTAAGGAATCGCCAATTCTAAGGGGATACGACATCATGTTTTAATATAACACACACACACACACTATATATAATATGTATATATATATTATATATATATACGTATATATATAGTGTGTGTGTGTATGTGTGTATGTTTGGTAAAAACGTTCTGTTACAACAGATTTTCCATCTAATAAAAGGAGCCCTAAAAATAAACGCCAAAATATAGTAAGAAAGTACTATATTTCAGAGACTGCTGTCTCTCTTTCTATATTTTGGCGTTTTTATGGGCTTCTTTTATTAGATGGAATTCTGTTGTAACAGAACATTTTTACCACACACACACACACACACACACACACACATATATATATATATATATATATCTAATATATATTATAATTATAATAAATATATAATATATCATGTTAATTACTATATTATTTTTATAATTTATATTATATGTATTGGTGTAATATTAATATCTATGTTTATATTATAATAAGATAGGCGTAAGTTTATATAATATATATATATAATATATATATTATTCTATATTATACCATATATATGCATTAATATTAAAACATGATGTCGTTTCCCCTTAGAATTGGCGATTCCTTAAGAAAACCAACACAACGTCATAGCAACAAACATACTTCAGCTGCTGATTCGTGAGTGTAGCCCTGTACAGAAATCTACCACAACATTAGCTGCTTCCCACAACTGCACAGAAGACCCATAAGCAGAAGCCTATAGTTCCTAGACATTAAAATCCTTCTTTACCAGCACCTTTTACAAGCCATTTATCCGTCCCTTTCTAGATCTTTCCATAATTCCTACTAACAATTTCGAATCATACTCTTTCGTCATCAGCCTATCGTTCTGTATAATTTTCACCTGACTTAACCATCTCAAAACACTCTCACTGTGCTTGAAAATATTTACTAAACTTTTTACCACTCCTGCATATCTCAACCTTTTTACCTTTTCGACTGGTTTTACCCCGGCCATTTGATAAAAAAAAAAAACAACTCTTCTCAACAACGCCAATCTTATTTCTTTTAATCACACTCAACATCCACATTTCATCTCCATAAATACATTAAATTCAACAGTTACTTCATTCATTTCCACTTTGGTTTCCCTTCCCATCTTTTGCAGACACCCTGCTACCTTTCATGGTTTGTTTGTTTGTTTGTATGGTGTTTTAACGTTACATGAAACAAGTGGTTATTCAGCAACGGGACCAATGGCTTTACGTGACTTCCGAACCACGTCGAGATTGAACTTCTGTCACCAGAAATACACATCTCTAACCCCTCAGTGGGATGTCCGAGAATCGCACTCGCGGCCACCGAGGTGGCAGGCCAAGACCATACCGATAACGCCACTGGGGCGCTTTCAGGCTACACTCACTCTGCAAATCACCTCTTCTTTCAACGTATCTTCATCCTTTATACATCTTGCTATAATGGGCATTATGCCTGTCCGGCTGTCTGTCATTCAATTACGGCCAAACGGCCAGTCCGATGGGCATGAAACTTGGCAGGGTTATAGTAGGGACCCTTAAGATGGTTTATAATGGGATTTCATCCTACCTTCCCCCATCCCCACCCGCCCAATGAGCGTTTGCTATAGTAGATTCATATCAACCGTGCATTTGATGTCTAGGCCCGTCCCTTACGACGCTCCTGATTGGCTGTTGATAAGCCAATCACAGGGCTGGAAACTCTCACCCTTTCGAGAGACTTCACATGGGCAGGATGTATGGTCCAGAGTCAAAGTAATAGGGTCTGCTCAACTCGGCAGTGGGGGCGGAGCTAATACTGTGACATCAGAAGAGTAACACTGCCCGTGCGTCTCCATTGAATTACTTAAAGAACCTTTAGTTTTTATACATTCAATCCATATCGCATGGTTTTTTTGATAAAATTTTGACAGAATCTGTAAAGAGGTCACACGTTTGATGTTTTTTAATACCCATTCAAAGTATATAGGGTCTTCTCAACTCGGCAGTGGGGGCGGAGCTAATACTGTGACGTCACAAGAGTAACACTTCGGTGCTTCTCCATTGAATTACTTAAAAGAACCTTTAGTTTTTATACATTTAATCCATTTCGCATGGTGTTTTTGATAAAATCTTGATAAAATCTGTAAAGAGGTCACATGCTTGATGTTTTTTAATACCCCTTCTCTCATTTAGTCACCAAGCCTCGTTTTATTGCACATAAAATATACCAGTTTGAACACACATAGCTACTCCAGCTTTCTTCATATTTTTATTCTTTACTTATTTATTTACTTACCTATATACTGGTTTGCTGTAGCCTCTTCAAGTCCATTTTTTGTAACATGACAACTCACTCTCTCTCTCTCTCTCTCTCTCTCTCTCTCTCTCTCTCTCTCTCTCTTTCAGGTAGTAATATTATCAAGATTTTAAATAATTCTAAAGAAATGTATTTAGTTCTGTCACTGTGTTCATACCTCACTTTGAAAAGCAACTTTTTTTATGCTGAAGGTTAGAATGATAGATTAATTATATTTTCCAAATCTTCTTAAGAATACTTAGTATTATTATGCAATAAATACAAAGAAAATGTGGATTCAGGCAGTGTAAAAAATGGCAGTTGCATTTGCACGACTTGACCTCAAAAAAGAAAACAATATCAAAAGTATAAGAATTACATCATATACGATATAAGGTATCAAAGGAATAAATGATGAAGAAAATGATACAGGAAACACATATCCAGCAAATTTCTCATTAGCACTTCATATCACATAAATATACATCCGAACACATAAGTTTACATATAACACAAACTGTATACATAAGGGTATTAATTATGCATACCTCAAACAATTTTATTTTCGAAAAAAAGTACAGAGTTATTCGTCAGTCTGGATGGATGTATCTGATGACGTTTCACAAGGGGCGGGGCTAGATTTCAGATCTACCCCACTCCCACGAACTTCTTAATTTTTATAAAAAATTTTTGCCGGTGGCGTAGATAATATTTTCTTTGCGCGATTATGGGTTTGAAAGTAATTGTAATTATAATGTGTCATATACCAATTGAAAGGGAATTCTTTTTACTTTTACATGGTATATGGCAAAATGTAATAAGATGAAAAATTACGTAAGAAAAATGTGGTAAATATTGACATAAAATTTAAAAATTTTGGTCCGTCTTTGACCTAGAATTCCTCGAAAATTTCTGAGAACACCTATCAATTTTATTTATGCATTATATAGTAAATTTTATCAGATTTCTAATCCATTTTTCAGTTTCTTTCTATCACCATCCCTTAGTCAGTTACGCTACGAAACGTGAATGTATGTAGGTTGACGGATGAAGTAATTGCACATTTTTGTGTGCGTAGATAATTTTTTCTGTGCGCGCTTGTGGGTTTGAAAGTAATCGTAATTGTAATGTGCTATACATAATTTGAAAGAGCATTCTTTGTACTTTAACGTGGTATACGGCAACATGCAATAATAGGAAAATTCATATAAAAAAACGCCATCGCAAAAATAGTTATATGAAAATGTTATCGTAAATATAGTTTCATA
>NC_087217.1:63077507-63107507 GCF_015104395.2 Macrobrachium nipponense | reverse complement strand
GGCAGCCTATTGCATTCTAAAACAGGTGACAGAATCAATAATTAGAATAGATTACTGAGTTGGGCATCGTCTTCTGCTTTTTTCAACGGGATTGGAATAACACTCAGCAATGTACATAACCTCAAACAATGAGGACATTCAAGCTTAAACCCAATGTCTTGATCTCAAATGCCTTTGAATAAAGAGCAAAACGAAAATAAGGGAAACAGCAAGCAATTCTCTCCTCTGAGACGATAAGGCATAAGGAATATAGATGAGAGAAACTGCCGCAGCTGGACAGTGGAGATAGAAGATAACAGTTGCCACAGCAGATTTATGAGATGCTGAATTCCACGAGCTAAGAGGGACAGGCCGAAGTACGGAATCAGTTAAGGAGGTGCCAAAGAGAGAGAGACACACTGTTGCTTTTCTCATGACAAGACTCCTGTATACAGAACTGTGGAGTAATAAGAGATTGTATCTAACCGCTGAGTTGATGAACCATTTAACTTGAAAGTGTCCTTGAAATCTCTCTCTCTCTCTCTCTCTCTCTCTCTCTCTCTCTCTCTCTCTCTCTCATCTATGGTACTTGGAACCAGGTCTATGCTGTATTGAACACTGACGAATTGAGACCTTGAACCACCGTGTCTCTTTCAGAGTGAGACTGATGAGAAGAAAAGCAGAAAAAAGATGGAGGAAGATCGACGAGAAGGAAGAGATCCAGTATCATGTATATATATATATATATATATATATATATATATATATATATATATATATATATATATAACTGGGTGTGTTGTCGTTTCTAGGAAACTTCAACTTTAAGGAATGGAACAGGATAGCCAGAAGCCGTGGTAAATATTCCCCAGGACATTATAATTTTCTTAAAAATAAAACAAAGGCACAGTCTATGTTTTATTCCCGAAAGCTCGGCTGTTCCCTTTTTTATTTTAATGAAAATAATAATGTCTGGAATATTACCACGTCTTCTAGCTATCCTGTTCCTCCTTATATATATATATATATATATATATATATATATATATATATATATATATATATATATATATATATATATATATATATATATATATATATATATATATATATTATATATATATTATATATATATATATATATATATACATGGCTTAGTCTATGCACTCTTGAACTAATTTCAAGATGTCCAAAGGGGATTTAAAGACAAACTAAAAAAATCTCAGTACTCCTTGTAAATGTCCTTCGCGTCTCCTTGTCCTGCCGAGTACCCGAGTTAATCCTAGGCAGCTGCTCCTCAACCGAAGAACAGCTACCACAAATGTGATGACCTCTGTATGCATTAGAATGCTATACACCTGGCTCATCTTAGTTGCTTGGAAAACTGAAGGTTTTTGGTTTTTTGCAATCTTTTGTTACTTTGCATGCAGTTTGCTTGAAAATGCATAAAGGCAAAGGTAAAAGATCTTGCATGCCATTTTTTTTTACTTTCCTCGTTGCCTTATAGTATGCTTTCATTTGTAATAACGTTATTCTCGTGGTTGAATTTATACATATATAAATACATGCATATATATTATATATGTGTGTGTGGGTGTGTGCAATTGTACAATACACATGTATATTAAGTATGTATTAAGAGAAAGAGGTGAAATTCCTTAATTCCCCCAGTTGGTCTACACTTCGGTAAAGTTCAACCTCCGCTGATAGAATGAGAATGCATCTATTAACCTGGATCCTGCTATTATAACCAAGCTCGTTCTGTCGCAGATACTTCTAACGAAAGTTGTTATTGTCGCTGCATATTCATTCTCTTTACGGAATCGTGACCTCTTCAGAAATCACCCAAGTCCTGTCAGCTATGAGCTGAAATAAAGATTATTATTATTATTATTATTATTATTATTATTATCATTTTTTTTGGTCTATCACAGTCCTCCAATTCGGCTGGGTGGTATTTACAGTGTGGGGTTCCGGGTTGCATCCTGCCTCCTTAGGAGTCCATCACTTTTCTTACTATGTACGCCGTTTCTAGGATCACACTCTTCTGCATGAGTCCTGGAGCTACTTCAGCCTCTAGTTTTCCTAGATTCCTTTTCAGGGATTTTGGGATCGTGCCTAGTGTTCCTATGATTATTGGTACAATTTCCACTGGCATATCTCATATCCTTCTTATTTCTATTTTCAGGTCTTAATACTTATCCATTAATTATTATTATTATTATTATTATTATTATTATTATTATTATTATTATTATTATTATTATTATTATTATTATTATTATTTCCCGAGATTGAATCGAGTAAAAATGGGGAAACCAACGAGGCTTTCCCACGTCCCTTTATGACTGGCCACTGTTCTTGGCACAGTCTGTTTCTGTCTTGGCACTGTCTGTTCCTTTTAACCCAGATTATACAAGCGAGTGTAGCTTCGTGCCGAAAAGAATACCCTTAATATCTACGTGTTCGTTTTAATAGCGCCCCGCTCAGTTTGTTTACATATGAATATCTTAAAAGACCTACAGAGCTCTTGTTGCGTGACTTTGAAGGGTCGTCGGGACAAAAGCTTTAGCCTAAATTCTATATCGGTATACTTCACTCAAAACCCTTAAACGCTTCCACATCACGTGAAATTTCATTTTCATTTCTTAAATCACTGAAGTTAAACATTCTCAGGATAATTTTGAGCTCTTGTTGCCCCAATATTTTTCATTCCTTCACACGCTCCTCAGTTTAATCATTCTCATTCTATTAACAAATTTGTTCATAACCTTAAGCCACATGGTAAGCTTCACTGTACAACCTTTTATTTTTTTAGTTTGTCCATTGTTAAGTTTTTAATTTTAACTTTAAATGCTTTATGAACCTCTTTGAAATTCTACATTAACGAATATCAACTCAGGCTTGAGATTCTAAACTTATTTTTAAAATCCTAAATTTATTCTTACAACTTGACTCGTCTTCCATATCGAAACAAAATTCTTTACTTTAAAAAATTCCCTTCTTAAACTTTATACAACTTTATTCTTTGAGTAACTAAATTTATTCAGCCGGGTAAAGAAGAAAGGTCAGCAGAAAACTTTGATAATCTCTTAGAATTCTAAACTCATTCGCAAGATTCTAAAAGAAATGCTAAAAATTCAACAGTGACTCTTAAAACGTATACCTTCTTGGAATGCCCCGCTATTTAAAAATCCTAAGAAATTCTGCCTCTCAGTATTCTGACCATTCATTTTAATTCTGAACAAATACTTAAAAACCTTACAACTCGGATTCTAAATTAATCGTAAAAATTCTGAATAACTTAAATTCTAAATAAACTTCAAAATTCACCATCACGATCCCTGAAGCATTCAGGTGGATCCTTGGCACTTCTGCAAAAGAGAAGAAGAAGAAGAAGAAGAAGAAGAAGAAGAAGAAGAAGAAGAAAAGTAAGAAATCGAAACATCGTTCTAGTAACTGCAGTAAATAAAGTCTCCTGATCGTGCTTGGAGAGAGAGAGAGAGAGAGAGAGCGCACTGACCCCAGTAGGAGAGAAATAAAGAGGCTGATGTGGATGTGGGGTGTGATGCCAGGGGGATCGGGTTTTTTTATTTTTTCGCAGCCAGGGGGGGGGGGGTGGATAGACAAAAATATCTCGAGTAGTCAAGACAATGGCATGTGAGAAAAAAAAGAGGGTTTTAATTTTCAAATTTAATTAAATTATCTATAATAATGTAAATAATGGAAACAATAATGGTAATGGTAATTTTCATTATTATCAGTATTATTAGACCTAAATGAAAATGACCCAAACATCACCTTTAACCAAACAAAAAAAGGCACCCATGTTTTGGCGCTGATTCATGAGAGAGAGAGAGAGAGAGAGAGAGAGAGAGAGAGGAGAGAGAGAGAGAGCTTACACTTCGCTTGAGAGGATGATGCTCCTCCATGCCAGGTACTTAGGTGCACATGCGCACAGACACACACACACATATACACGCACGTACATGCATACTTACGCGCACACTTTTCTTGTTTTGTTTTGTCACTTTACACGTATTCTCAAGAGCCAAAGAAGAGAAGAAGTGTTACAGGACACACGTGTGCCAAATGCCCCAACTGCCAAGTGGCGCTGGGCACTAATACAGAAAATATATTCGCTAATCCGAGTGCAAAGAGGTATGTGAGAGTTAAAGTCGCACTCGTATAAAATTGTACGGTTAATACCAGTTTTCGAGCTAATAAGAAATTTATATAAGGTTAATACCAGTTTTCGAGCTAATAAGAAATTTTGATAAGGTTAACACCAGTTTTCGAGCTAATAAGAAATTTTTATTAAGTTATTATTGTCGCTGGTGCTGCCTCATCACATACTACAATTCTAATACAGTTAGGAAGAAAATAAAGGCGATAACCTTTTGGTGCTGTATATTATGTTTTATGAGAAATCTATGACTAATACTTCCTTTCTGTTCAATGCAATAAGAGAGATACAGGCCAATAATTCACATATAAAAATGTTTTATCATTGTTGCACGGTGGATAAAATATATTTTCATAAATAGTCACAGCGCACTCTGAAGCCATTAAAATAATGAAGAAAGCAAACATTAAGGAAATTTAATTGCAAAATAAGTGACGGCGAAATCTGTGGCTGAACTAATCGCAAAACATACCCAACGACACATCAACAGAACAACAAGCCAAAGCGAGAACCGAGACAGTTTAAAACGACCAACAGCGCAAATAAGAATAAAAAAATAAATAAAAAAATAGAGAGTCAAAATATGCATGCACTCCTCCAAATGCTGAGTCACGGGATTCCCCAAAACACGCGGTAAGTCTGACAAGTTATGTCCTAATGACATAACTCATCAGTTACAATCTTGGGACATGAAGGCCACTATATTTGGCAAGGAGTCTCATGTCTTCTGCTCTTACTGCTACTGCCACTGATTTTTCTAGTCTTCTCCTCCTCCTTTTACTCCTCCACCTCCTCCTCTTCCTCCACCTCCTCTCCCTACTCCTTCTCCTCCTCCTCCTCCTCCTCCTCCTCTGCCTCCACCTCCTCCTTCTCTACCTCCATCTTCTCCGCATCTTCCTCCTTACCTCCACCGCCTCCTGCTCTACCTTCACCTCCTCTTCCTCCTCCACTTCTTCATCCTCCTCCATCTCCACCTCCTCCTCCTTCTCCTCCCACTCCTCCTCCCCCTGCTAGCATCGTTATCGGAAGGGGGAAGCAGGTGTGTCACCCTGCACGCTCTTTTGGCACTTGACCAGGGCTTCAAGAACATGAATTTTACGATTCCTTTGGCATCGGACAATGGATCTGGGAGAAGGTGGATGTGTTAAGCTATTTTCTATTTATTTGTTTACTTTTTATTTTATTTACAGTGCATTCTGGTAAGAATTTCCTTCTGTTCGAAGCCTGTTCTAGAGCTCTCGGCAGTGTTCGGTGAAGTAGTGGGTCTGTCTATTTTTTTTTTTTTTTATTTCGAAGGACATTTTATTATTTGTTATTTCTGTTAATATTACTTTGATATTTTTGCTTAGATATGAAATAATAAGTGGACTGGTTTGCCCAGCGTTTTGATGGTGTAATGAAGGGAAAAGAAATGGTGGTTGAGACACAATACCTGGATTGAAAGCTGTCGCCGCACCATGGAACCTTAAGGCCTGTCCACACTTGGAAACATTGTTTGGATACAAAGTTTCACGCAAACATTGTTTCCAAACAATCTTTCCTAGTGTGGACGGACCTTTTAGTTTCATCAGAAACAGGATTTATCTTCCATCTAGGCCCATTCAATTGTCAATAACCAAAAAAACCTCCTGGACATACAGAGCCCTGTGCTTCTAGAACTCAGGTCTCAGCTCTTCCGTTACTCTGATTGAAAACTACTAACAGCTGGCGAGTACTTCGCCTCTTTCTCTCCCTCCTTCGCTGATCTTCTCCCTTTTCGTCCTGTTCTCTTTCTTTCAGTTTCCTCAGGAACAACGCGGTGGACCTGATCGTCAGAACAACGTACGTTGTACAAATCACATTCCAACACTTCAAGTCTCGAGAATAATTTTCGTTATGGCGTCATTATAATTCTTTAAATTAAATCTTTTTTTTACCAATTTTCGTTATAGCGTCTTAATAATGCTTTAATTTGAATTGTTGATACCGTACCATCGTAATAGTGCATCATTATATGCGTTTAATTAGATTGCTTTAAACAATCATTATGGCGTCATTATAATGCTTTAAATCAAGTCATTTTACCCATTTTCGTCATGGCGTCATTATAATGCTTTCAAATTTTAAGTCATTATATGCCTTTGTTATTTACCAATTTTCGTTATGTGTCTTTATAATGCTTTAAATTAAATCAAATTTTGTTTTTACCAATTTTCGTTATAGGCATCATTATAATGCTTTAATTTAAATTTGCTTTACCAAATTTTCATTTTATGGCGTCATTTATAATGCTTTTAAATCAAGTCATTTTACCAATTTTCGTCATGGCGTCATTATAATTCTTTAAATTAAGTCATTTTACCATTTTACTATGGCTTCATTATAATTGCTTTAATTTTAAGGTCATTTTAACCCAAAAAATTTTTCCGTCATGGCGTCATTATAAAAATTTTGGTTTTCAAAATGGTCATAATCATTAGGCTTTACCAAATTTGTTTCGTTTATGCGTCATTATAAGTTTTTAAATCATCATTTTAAAAAAACAGTCATATGGCGTCATTATAATGCTTTATATTAGGTCATTTTACCAATTTTCGTCATGGCGTCATTATAATGCTTTAAATTAAGTCGTTTTACCAATTTATGTCATGGTGTCATTATAATGCTTTAAATTAAGTCATTATACCATTTTACCAATTTTCGTCATGGCATCATTATAATGCTTTAAATTAAGTTGTTTTACCAATTTATGTCATGGTGTCATTATAATGCTTTAAATTAAGTCATTATACCAATTTACCAATTTTCGTTAGGGCGTCATTATAATGTTTTAAATCGGGTCATTTTACCAATTTTCACTATGGCGTCATTATAATGCTTTAAATCAGGTCATTTTACCAATTTTCACTATGGCATCATTATAATGGTTTAAATTAGGTCATTTTACCAATTTACGTCATGGCATCATTATAATGCTTTGAATTAAGTCATTTTACCAATTTGTGTCATGGCGTCATTATAATGCTTTAAATTAAGTCATTATACCATTTTACCAATTTTCGTTATGGCGTCATTATAATGCTTTAAATTAAATCTTTTTTTTACCAATTTTCGTTATAGCGTCTTTATAATGCTTTAATTTAAATTGTTTTACCAATTTTCGTTATAGCATCATTATAATGCTTTAATTTAAATTGCTTTACCAATTTTCATTATGGCGTCATTATATAATGCTTTAAATCAAGTCATTTTACCAATATTCGTCATGGCGTCATTATAATGCTTTAAATTAAGTCATTATACCATTTTACCAATTTTCGTTATGGCATCATTGTAATGCTTAAAATCAGGTCATTTTACCAATTTTCACTGTGGCGTCATTTAATGCTTTAAATCAAGTCATTTTACCAATTTTCACTATGGCGTCATTATAATGCTTTAAATTAGGTCATTTTACCAATTTTCGTCATGGCGTCATTATAATGCTTTAAATTAAGTCATTATACCATTTTACCAATTTTTTATATGGCGTCATTATAATGTTTTAAATCAGGTCATTTTACCAATTTTCACTATGGCGTCATTATAATGTTTTAAATCAGGTCATTTTACCAATTTTCACTATGGCGTCATTATAATGCTTTAAATTATGTCATTTTACCGATTTTCACTATGGCGTCATTATAATGCTTTAAATTAGGCCATTTTACCAAATTTCACTATGGCATCATTATAATGCTTAAAATCAGGTCATTTTACCAATTTTCACTATGGCATCATTATAATGCTTTAAATTAGGTCATTTTACCAATTTTCGTCATGGCGTCATTATAATGCTTTAAATTAAGTCATTATACCATTTTACCAATTTTCTTTATGGCGTCATTATAATGTTTTAAATCAGGTCATTTTACCAATTTTCACTATGGCTTCATTATAATGCTTTAAATTAGGTAATTTTACCAATTTTCGTCATGGCGTCATTATAATGCTTTAAATTAGGTCGTTTTACCAATTTACGTCATGGTGTCATTATAATGCTTTAAATTAAGTCATTATACCATTTTACCAATTTTCGTTAGGGCGTCATTATAATGTTTTAAATTGGGTCATTTTACCAATTTTCAATATGGCGTCATTATAATGCTTTAAATCAAGTCATTTTACCAATTTTCACTACAGCATCATTATAATGGTTTAAATTAGGTCATTTTACCAATTTTCGTCATGGCGTCATTATAATGCTTTAAATTAAGTCGTTTTACCAATTTACGTCATGGTGTCATTATAATGCTTTAAATTAAGTCATTTTACCATTTTACCAATTTTCGTTAGGGCGTCATTATAATGTTTTAAATCGGGTCATTTTACCAATTTTCACTATGGCGTCATTATAATGCTTTAAATCAGGTCATTTTACCAATTTACACTATGGCGTCATTATAATGCTTTGAAATAAGTCATTTGACCAATTTGCGTCATGGCGTCATTATAATGCTTTAAATTAAGTCATTATACCATTTTACCAATTTTCGTTATGGCGTCATTATAATGCTTAAAATCAGGTCATTTTACCAATTTTCACTATGGCGTCATTATAATGCTCTAAATTAAGTCATCTTACCCAAGAGCATCGTTCATGCGATGGTCCCTATTCAGTTCCGAACAGATGAAATGCTTTCGCAGGCGCCTTTCTACATACAGTAATGACCAGGCAAAGACGTCGATGATTCAGGTGAAATGATGCGCAGTATATGTGAGCGGAGATAAGATAAGCGGATTTACCTGGTCTGGAGATGCATGTGCACACACACACGCCTACTTACCGGTCCCTATCAGTTAGTTCATCGATAGGGAGGGGGGAGGAACGAGACAGCGTCAGTACAAACACAAACTTCAGAGAGACGCGCTAAGAGGTTAGTCACTTAGCTTAACAAGCAGTTGTTTGCTTTATACGGAATTGTGTGAATATCTTCGTTGAGTTATATGCGGCCTGTAAGACTGGCTATAGAGCTGAGCTTCATGTTTAGGAACGAAAGTAAAAGTATTTGTAACCTACGGAGAGAAACTTAGGTGTTTAATCACAATGTTTCCATTTTGGAAACCGGTTCACTTATTCAAGCGACGCGCAAACTACGTAGCATTTATCCATCACAAAATATGATGTGATCTGGTCAGTACAACAGCAAATTAAGACCGCCCTTCTTCTTCAGGGAACTCCGAACGTCTTCAGCAGTGAGAGTGGTCGTTATCTCCAGGTCGTCTGCAACGCTAGTTCAACTGATGGTCGATCACTCTTAAGTCTCCATGGTCTTCGTCCAAAGGAGACAACTGCTCTGAGGTAGGGACGAATTTGTTTACACTTTTGTGACACTGTTCCATGGAGAGAGAGAGAGAGAGAGAGAGAGAGAGAGAGAGAGAGAGAGAGAGAGAGAGAGAGCTTGTATACTACTTGTTGGGCGATATCGATAATGAGCAAGATTAGTATTTAATTTTTGACGATTACAAGTGCTTGATAAAGATTCATTGTTTTCCATCGGCTGAGAGTTAATGATCAGAACCAATACTTAGTGGTGAGCAAAATTAGTCTGTGAGCGACATTACTCTTCGTCCCAGTCCAAAATGGAATTAATACCTGAGTATGAGGTGGGAATATTCACTTCTAATTACAGGTAAATCATTCATTCAAGCACCCTAATCTATACATTTTAATGTTCCGTAACTACAACTTGTAATATTATACTTCTGCATTCTTGACTTCAATCTCGTAACTTCTGAGTCTCAATAATTCCTAAATCCTAGAATATCAGAGTCATTTCTTCCAAGGGATATAATATTTTTTGTTTTGTTTTTCTAACATTCCTGAGTAAGCAGAACTCACTAATTTATTGAAAGCAGTGAACAACTTGTAAGCTCATAACGTACATAATGCTCTTCATGAAATGACTCGGATGGAACATAGATAGAAAGTTCTAAAAAATTCACATAAGAATGAAGAACCTGGTTGTGCATCTGAGTATGTTCTTTTATTTTATTTTTTTCTAGATAGAAAGTGTAATCTCTGATTCCAAGAACGAACTGACTGTCTGATAAGTAGATTAGCACTTTAGAAACGATTTACTACAGGCAATGTATGCTTGCGGACACGTAACACTAAACAGCCATAACTAACCTTTCTTCATACCCATTTTACAAGACCATTTTAAGCTGTTAGTTCGTGAGACGGGGCCTTGCATTTTGTCTGATTCCTAAACGATCGGTCGTGAGAACAAATTTAAGCAGACGTCACGCAATCGCGATCTTTGTTATCTAATGTTAATGCTATCTTGCCAAACAACTTCGTGTTAATTATTCAACAATGTCTCTATTCAATAAGGAAAACGGAATTACGCTAATAATGTTAGACGGTGTCACACAATCACGAATATCTAATGTGACCAGGGTTTTTTTTTTCTGTTAAACCGGGACATTTCTTATATATATATATATATATATTATATATCTATATATATATATATATATATCTAGTAATATAATATATATATATATATATATATATGATATATATATATATATATATATATATATCGTATATATATATAAATTATATTAATATATATATATAATATATATATATTATATATATATATATATATAAATATATTATAATTATATATATATAGATATATATATATATATATATATATATATATATATATATTATATATATATATATAATTTATATCATACTACCATCGTACCTTCAGTGACTTTCTCGGCCCTTTACAGTCTCTAATATTCTTTAATTCACTTCATTGGGTATCGTAGCAGTCGGAGAAGACTAGAGAAGTTACCAGCTAGTGAAATGGCAAAATTAAACAAAATATCAGTACTGCTCCATTGAAATGGGGACAGTTTTGTTTTTGTAGCACCAAAAAGCGGGACAGACGTTGAAAAAACGGGACTCTGGTCACATCACGAATACCCTCTGCTTCGATTTGATTACTCATGTGGGCTATAGTGTCAATTTTGGGGCAGGAGGCTGGGCTCAAAACTTCGCCATGATAAAGTTCTCATGCGACACCATCATGCCATAAAGTAGTGATACAATGTTGTAAAATGATATTTTCTAGTATATTTTTATAAAATGTGGACGTATCAAAATTTCTTGAACAGTACTTAAATCATCTCAAGTGTTATCAATTTCGTGTTCATATTCGCGCGCAGCTAGTAAAAGAAAGAAAAAAAAAACATTCACTTGCCTGGTAAGATTCCACAGTGCAGAATGACTATGAAAGGAGACACAATTTGAATTAATTTGGGATATGATGCATTGCTATTGCGCTCACAAATTTATTTAGGAGACTATAATACAGAGGTGGACAAAGAGTCGGTCGCGGCCACTTGTTTGGTCGATCGCCGTTCACCCACAATCCTATATAAACAAACAAAAACACAGGCACACACACACACACATATATATATATATATATATATATATATATATATATATATATATATATGTATATATATATATATAACTATATATATATATATATATAATATATAAGTGAGGCCAATTGTACTCATGTTTTACCGTACTATGGAGCTATTTGAATTTTTTTCCCCCACGTAATATGTGATTATGTATTATGTAGTATGGTAGACCGTAGACGAGTTGCTCATAAATATATATATATATATATATATATATATATATATATATATATATATATATCATATACACACACACACATATATATATATATATATATATATATATATGTATATAGTATATA
This sequence comes from Macrobrachium nipponense, assembly GCF_015104395.2. Classification (NCBI taxonomy): domain Eukaryota; kingdom Metazoa; phylum Arthropoda; class Malacostraca; order Decapoda; family Palaemonidae; genus Macrobrachium; species Macrobrachium nipponense. Next base: position 63,095,564 of record NC_087217.1, on the reverse strand, counting down.
TATATATATATATATATATATATAAGTATATATATATATATATATATATATATATATATATATATATATATATATATATATATTATATATATATATATATATGTGTGTGTGTGTGTGTGTGTGTGTGTGTGCGAGATAATTGTACACATGTTTTTATCGTACTATGGCACTATTTGAATTTTTTCCCCCACATATTAAGCAATGTATTATTATGCCCACCCCTGCCATAATAATACATTGCTATTGCCAGCGCAGTCCTTCGGGTCATGGAGTCTATACCCGTTATCAGTTGTCTGCTGGAGTTAGGATATATTTAGATTTTACTTTATTAAAAGTAATGGCTACTTCAGCAGCGTTACACTTGTAGAGATTCTTCTCTATTTTGCGAATAGCGGCTTTATCCGTGCTATTTAAACAGGCTAGTAGAGCGCCTATAGAGGTCATCAACAAATACAGGGTCAATGTCGGTGTATATATTTGAACTTTACAGATAAACTATGATATCATAGTCATCAAAGTCATTAACGATTTTATCTCTCCTCTCTCTCTCTCTCTCTCTCTCTCTCAAATGCATGTAAGGTAAGGTCTGTAAGGTCTCTCTCTCTTGAAGCGAGCTTTCGTCAGGAGCTGCCAGACATCCTCTAAGCTGAGAAGCTGAGGTAGATTTTACTTATAATTGCAGCAAGCTTAAGAAGGTAATGCCATTTGTGAAATCGTTGCTTCACCATTCACTATCACGTTCTTGCAAAACATAGAAATCCAACATTTTCTTCTCTGCTTCCCGATTTATTTGGTTATTCTTTAGACGACGTTTGTTACGACCTTGAATACAAATTGGTGATCCACATTATCCCTTACAGGGTTGAACTAGACACTGACACTAATTGTTCATGTACACTGCCATCACAAGTGTGCTTCTGTGTCGGAATGAGAGAGAGAGAGAGAGAGAGAGAGAGATGTCTGGGCAAAGAGGCGCCTTCTCAAATGCGTGCATGGTCACTAAAGCTTAATGGATTCTCGAAATGTTTCTAAGGACGTGTATCTTCTTTATTAACACACACACACACACACACACACACACACACACACACACACACATATATATATATATATATATATATATATATATATATATATATATATATATATATATATCATAAACGCTGGAGGACAGACGGATGGAATAGCGGGCCATCCCCTAAAATAAAAAATAAAAAATAAATGAAATGTACTCGATTACCCCGCCTATTAAATGATGGAACACTGTGGGAATCAAGAAAAAGAGAGGCAGCTGAGAGAAGAATCATTCACCGGACAGAAGGTGGAAATAGCTGTCGTCTGGAGCAAGCTGGAGTTCGCCTGCCCTGGATACTGACAATCTACAGAACAGTTCACCGAAGATGATGCACAATTATGACATAGAGAGTTCATCTGCGACCAGACTGGGTCATACTGATGTCTTTTCTGTTAAGACAACTGAAATTTTGGGTGTTCTTGAGAGGCGTTATTAACACAGGTCACTTATTCCAGGATTACGCTGTCCAGTGAATTTTTCTCTCTCTCAGTTGCCAAGCCTTAGAATTCTGCCTCAACTTTTGTTTTCCCCGATGCCTATAGTCTTCCGTCTTCCTAGAATATGCCGGGGTGTGGGGCTTGGGCGACGGGGGTGAGAAACAGAGCAGAAACGTCTTTCTCTGGAAAATCTTTCCATAACTATAACGAGCGCCACTTTCCAATAGGCTTCTGTAAATTTTCAAAGCAGAATTAGCAGTGGGAATTATGTGATATAAATAAGAGTGCAAGGCAATTTTTGCAGCCACCACACCACCAAAGGTGTATATAAAACTAAACAATGTAACATATATGTATATATATATATATATATATATATATATATATATATATATATATAAATTTATATTTATCTTTTATTTGTATATGTATATATTAGGTAGCACGCTGCTACAGCAATAACGACACAGGTAACTATGACAAATATTCTGCAGGCAATGGTTATGTCAGTCCCGTTCCAGGAAGGACAACGAAGAAGTTGAATATATAACCGTAACTTTGGGCATATACGTCAGCTAAGACAATCGTTTATTTATGGCATTTCTTGGAACGGGACTGACATAACCATTACCTAAAGGACAATTTTGCCATAGTTACCAGCGTAGTTATTAATGGAGCAGCGTACTAACGCCTGTATTTTCATGAATATGCTACGCATTACGAATGTGTGTGAAGTTCTCAGTGTGCTACCTAATACATACATACATTCGTACACACACACATAAATCATATATATATATATATATATATATATATATATATATATATATATGAGCCACAAATGTCTTTTAATATCTAATTCGCTCTACCTCGGAATTAATATATTTTCATATATGTTTGTTAACCAAAGGAGAATTTTTTAGTCGATAAGAATTTTGTCGGCTCACGGGCGCGAACCATCGAACCCAACAAATTCAAGCGCACAGTGAAGCCTTAAACCACACCTCCACCGCAAGAGGTTATAAGTTTATGCCGCCTCTCGACTATAAATACCTGTCGCTCTCAGGTATTCGTCGTTTTGGAGGCATATATATATATATATATATATATATATATATATATATATATATATATATATGTGTGTGTGTGTGTGTGTGTGTGTGTGTGTGTGTGTGTGCGCGCCACTCGTTGTGAATCGTTATTTAAACGTAAGAGTATGATCATATGAATATAGTACTAGTTGCAATACTACTTAATATGGACATACATTGCTTTCTATTGACAAACATCCACATGCAGTTATACATTCACATAGCATACCTAAAAACCCATAAATACTGGCGTTAAGCATGCAATAATGCCTCGAGGCCATAAACATGCCATATGGGTATTATTATGGTACGCAATGACCAATGGCAAAGCGGAGAATAGGAAATGAGTGGGCATGGGCACAGGGTGTACTCGTATTTGACCGTGATCCCAAATTGGTAAAGCACCTGTTTCAAGTGGTCACGTACTACACCATGCATACTGTAAGCGTCCACAGTAAAATTTTGTGTGATGAATAATGTTAAAAAAAATTGGAAAAGTCTTTTTTAAACGTGCCATAAAATTTGCATAGCAAATAATGACATTCACTCATATACCTTGTGCCTGTGGCATGTTTTATTGCACATTGTACAGTCATAAGATTCTCTCTCTCTCTCTCATATATATATATATATATATATATATATATATATATATATATATATATTATATATATTGTGACGAAGTGCCAAGTATCTGGTTACTACGCTTACCATTCATCAATTGTTACCTCACAAAAGCCAGACACCTGAATCCTCATCACAGGTACTAAACGACTGATTACTCTAAAGGCTACAGTGATCCCTTAACAACTTACCAGTATTGCAGAAAATCAGACTAAGTTCATCAAAACAGGTGTGAGGTAATCTTATAAGTAACTAAATTAATCAAAGGGCATCACTCCATTAACAACTTTAAAAGTCTAAGTATTTTCCTGATTTCAGAAGTCTAAGTACTTCCCTGGTTCTAAGTCACTTCAAGTTAATGAAGGAAATCAGATCAATTACCACTCAATGTTTCTACCTAACATCAATATAATTATATACTGGTATAAAATAAAGAAAACACTTATAAAAATTTTAAATACAAAAATTTATTATTAAGCTCAAAATTTATAAGTGAAATTCACAATATCAGGGAAAATTACTGTTACTTGAAAACAAAGTAAAGTTTAATTAATTCTTGAATCAACTAAGTAAAATTAAATCAAAATTAATTTATCACAAAATTCAAGAAAATTAATTCAATCAAATTCAAAAGTGTTAGGCAATAATTGAAATTTGGAAATTAATTAACAAGTGCTAAACAATAATAAAACTAGGAAAGAATTCTAAGTAAATGCAAATTAATAAACAAGTGTTAAATTTAATTAAATGTGCAATGATTAATTAATGAAAATCACTAAGTTAATTAAATTGTGAATGCAAATGAAAACACAGACAAATGTGGAAAATATCCAAATTGCAAAAAGCATTAATCACAGAGAATATAAAATAAAAACACACACTTCAATGAGAAAATGGATAAATGCACAGAATACAAAAATCACTTCAAATGAATAAACACAAAACACAAAAATTTGCAATGTGTAAAAGTGTAAGTCTTTTCACTCAATATATTGTAACCATTAGTTTTTACCAAACCTTCGTAACCATCTGTTATTAGTTATTAGTTTTGTACCTAACATCTGTTCCTATCAGTTATTAGTTGCAACTAATAAAAATATAACACACTTTACCTTTTTGGTATACCAATTTCTTTCTTTCTTGCTGCAGCTCGTTTCACACTTTCACAAAACCAGGCGCCGTTACGAAACAATGTCTGTTGAGATTCCACAAAAAAACACTAAATAATACTAAATAAACTCTAAGAAATATCAAATATGAAATTCTCAAGTTACGGGTGACCATTCAATAAGTACGAAATCGTAATGTTAATTCAACATCAAAAGTATTATGCGATGGAGAGAGAGAGAGAGAGAGAGAGAGAGAGATGTATGTGAATGGTTTGAGTCTTTAAGCCCAAATGAAAAACTTCTCCCTTACGGAAGCTGGACTGAAGATGACACAAAACGTTTTTGGCAATGATGCTTCCAGAAGCTTCGAAATCTTACGCAATTTTACAAAGAAATGTGTAATCTGTACGTGCCTTTGACAAAGACATACGCGTATGAGACGATTCTGTTAAAAAAAGACACGTACTCGATTCGATCGCTCGAAGCAGATTTCCCTTATGATGACAGAATCCCAAAATACAATGAAGGCTCGAGCTCGCTTATCAAACATGTTGACAGATTTTGAAAAACGACCCTAGCTTTGAACGGACAGAGATATTCTCTCTCTTTCTGCATTCTACGTTATATATATCCTTTTAATACATTATGTTATGCGAAATCTGAACACACATTTAAAACATCCTATCTCTAAGCTATCTAGGAATCTGAAAAAATGTTGCCAAAATTCTACATAACATTTTATACAGTCTAAGAGGGGATATATGCATTTTGAAAGTAGCAATATATAATATATATATATATATATATATATATATATATATGTGTATATAATATATATGTGTGTGTGTGTGTGTATATATATATATATGTGTGTATTTATATATATATGTATATATATATATATATATATATGTATTTATGATGTATGTATATATACTAAATACATAATTATTATATATTCACAGATTACACATATACTATATGTGTAGGATATATACTTCATACACATATATATATATATACTATATATACACTATATACATAATATACATGTATATATTATGCATTTATGTCTTTATATATATCATATATATGCAGATGTATTCATATACTATACAATATGTGGAGGGATATATATTTATACACACACATACACTTATATATATATATATATATATATATATATATATATATATATATATATATATATATATATATCGCAACTTTCCATTAACAGAGAAACTCGGCACAAACAAAGCTTACTACAGCACTGGCTTCTGACAAATTGAAGCCTCTATGAAAGGCTTCCCTTACGTGGAACAATGAAATAAGTAAGCTTTCGCCTATCTGTTCTAGGAAAGGTTAGGTACGCCGGACTTCCATAAGTGGTCAATGCAGGATTTGTTTTGGAGCTAGGTGTGATATGTTCATTACTATTACTCTTATTGGAGAAACAAATCCACAGTTATGTAAATGTACATATTTTTAAATTTAAAACTTTAGGGATAGCTTTCGGGAATCTGTTCGGCTCCCCTTATCAACAGATTCCCGAAAGCTATCCTTAAAGTTTTAAATTTAAATATATGTACATTTGCATTAACTGTGGATTTGTTTCTCCATTTGAAGACTCATGCTACTATGAGGATTTTTTAATTAATATTCTTATTATCATGAAAGCTTTCATATGCAATAAGCATCAGAACACGTTTGCCAAAGAAGCTTTCATAAAACATAATGTACTTGGTTTAAAAAAATTTAAAAATTAAAAACAAATTAAAATAAGTAAATAAATAAAATCGATAAATTCGCTTCGTGTTATCGAGCTGCGTCCGACACAACTCACAGTGAAAAAGGATTGTAAAATGGTCATAAAATTAGTGCTTTCACTCTAAATATCAAATCTGTCTTTTTATTTTGTCTTATAAGGGGTATCCATCCAATGGGCACGGACAGCTACTTGGTGACAGCCCTGCATATGGGGTAGCCATTTGGATCATTTGTAGGCCTAGGTCATCAAGTCCTTGGAATGGTTGAAATCCGCAATCGCGCCTCTTTCCCCCTCCCCAAAGGCATTCTCTCTCCTCTCTCTCTCTCTCTCTCTCTTACTCCCTCTCTCTCTCTCTCTCAGAGGACAGCAATCATACCTGCTTGTCCGCTGATGAGTTGAGTGAGCAGACGCGAAGGAGGAGAATAATGTTCTGATTGTGGTACATTGTAATTATTTGTTGCTATATTTATATATAATGAATTCAACTGGTGTCTCCTTTTAGCTGCATTCTTGCTTGTCGTTTAATGGGACTTCTGCGCTGTGGAATCTTACCCGGCAAGTCAAAGTTTTTTGTTTTCTTTCTTTCTTTTTTTACTTGCTGCGTGCGAATTTGAACACGTAATACAACTTTACATTACTTACGAACTCTTCAAGTAATTTTGATAACTCCACATTCTTACTTTTACGGATATTTACTCTATTTGGGCAGATTTACACTTTTAGACCGCTACATTACACAAATATTACTAATATTATTAAGATTACTGGATACCTCAGAGAGCTCTCCCAGCGTACCATGTAATCCAACTGGATGAATATGGGTAAAAAATGAACGTCTTCCACCCGATGGAATTTAACGGACTTTAATTTTTGTGGTTTTTTTTATATCTTTTCTCCTCTAAGACTGTGAATTTCGAGTGGGATAAGCGGCACCTTAAACATTTAATTTCTCTTCGCGCTCCTAAAGGCTGCCTAATTTTAGAGATCTATTTTTAAAATTCTCGAAGTTCTTGAAGGTCAAAGTCAGGACAAGAGGAAGATTAGAATTAGGAATAAGATTAATAATACTGTAAACTCACATTGTTCATATTTACGACAGTAATAATGAATTTCCTCTCATTTTCCCTGGTGATATCTAGTACATCATTTCGAAAATGCCATCAACTGAAATACTGCTTTCAACACGATTACGAAAAACGAGGAAGCAGAAAAGCCATACATTGAGAAACTTGCCCTCGTAACACCTTGGATTCCTGCGCCTCAGTGGCGTGATCGGTATGGTCTTGGCCTGCCACCTCGGTAGCCGCGAGTTCGATTCTGGGGCATTCCACTGAAGTGTGAGAGATGTGTATTTCTGGTGATAGAAGTTCACTCTAGACGTGGTTCGGAAGTCACGTAAAGCCGTTGGTCCCGTTGCTGAATAACCACTGGTTCCATGCAACGTCAAAACATCAATCGAACAAACAAACAAACCTTGGATTCCTGGCCTTGCATCTCTGGCTCTCTCTTACACACTTCTTATGAAAACAAAAATGAATACCTCCCCTAAAATGGCATAAAAGCGCCACTTTGATAACTGCTTGAACAAGTGACGTCCTGAAGCTGTTTTTGGGACTATTTGATCATCAAACTGAATTCTGAGAGAGAGAGAGAGAGAGAGAGAGAGAGAGAGAGAGAGAGAGAGAGAGAGAGAGAGAGAGAGAGAGAGAGAGAGAGAGAGAGAGAGAGAGAGAGAGAGATGTAAATGTACCGGAATTAATATCTAGTGTATTTGCTAATCACTGAACTGTTTGATTAATAGTCGTGAACGCTAATTTTGTTAAGTAATAATGGCATTAAGTACCAGCTAAGTGCATATTTGAATGACTAGCCTGCATGCTTTGTTCCGAAAGAAATAATTATTAATCTTCAAAATATTAATCTAATATGCTCAACACTTACTGCCATTCTTGCATCTCAGTACTATAATCTAAATAAATGAGCAAAGAACTGATGGGTAAATAATGAAAAAATATGGATGAATAAATAAGTATATTAGAATTAAAGACATATAAACCTCTTTTTTTCACCGAATAGTTGCAATTTTCATCGTAATAAATTATCAATATTGTTATAGGCTATATCATCAGAGAGAGAGAGAGAGAGAGAGAGAGAGAGAGAGAGAGAGAGAGAGAGAGAGAGAGAATTCATATCAAGCATATTTCCAAATAACTGGACTATTTAATAAATAGTCGTGAATGTTGTTGATTCTATAGTGTTAAAGGTATAAACATTAAATTGGTACCAAGCAAGGGCATCTGCAAAAGAATAAACTAAAAATTTTATTCTGAAACATTTTAATTTAATTCGAAAACAATCACCAATCATAATAATTCTTACAAACATTCCACCATCTCATTACTGATATATAATAAATGAGTGAAGAACTAATGATTGGTTTGTAAATAGTTAATGAACATGGATATATAAATAAGAACAGTTGATGTGAATATATTCAAACCTCTTTTGGGCTCAAAAATAGATGCATTTTCATGATAATTAATTATTAATATCATTATAAATAGAGCGAGAGAGAAAGAGAGAGAGAGCGAGCGAGCTCCGTGAGGAAGACTTAATTTTGATATCCTTCCTTAAAAGAAATTAAAGTCAAATTATTCAGACAACTTTTTATTATACAAGAGAGAGAGAGAGAGAGAGAGAGAGAGAGAGAGAGAGAGAGAGAGAGAGAGAGAGAGAGAGAGAGACTTCTGACAAGCACTCTGTGTAATATTAGAGGACTCTTAATTTGAATAAACTCGAAAGAAATTAAAGTTGTCACATCATCCTGACAACTTTTGATACGAGAGAGAGAGAGAGAGAGAGAGAGAGAGAGAGAGAGAGAGAGAGAGTCTGCTACAGTGTATTTCTAATCAGCGGAATGTGAGTTGTAATACACTTGCCTCTGAGATAATGAAGTTGTCAAATTATTCTGGCAGGTTGTGAGGAACTCCCTCAAGGACATTCACGCTGTTACAGTGTCGTTAACGATTTCTGTTTCGTTGTATGCAATTCAGGTGAATTTTGCAAGACGCTTCAATTTCTATCTATATTCTGGATTAGCCTCCAGCGACGTGACTGCGTATGAAAGATGAAGCTTATGCGACGCTTGCCAAAGCTATAAATAGAAAAAAAATCTGATTAGGAATTTTTTGCTGTATCGGATTTTAAATCTGACACCGTTTCTGACCCAGAGACCAGTTTCAGCCATCTATGCCCGTCTAATTATTTTCCCCTTTCTGTGGCTCTGTCTACTATATCTACTCACTAATTTGTCTACTATTTGTATATCTACCCACTGACTTGTCTACTATATGCTCAGAGAGACTCCCAATCCATTACCCTGTCTGCTGTATCTACCCACTAATTTGTCTACTATTTGCTCAGCATGTCTCCCAATCCGTTACTCTGTCTACTGTATCTACCCACTAATTTGTCTACTATTTGCTCAGCATGTCTCCCAATCCGTTACTCTGCCAACAGTCTATACTAATTTGTCTACTATTTGCTCAGCAAGTCTCCTAACCACACCTATCTATCTATCTATACTTTATTTGCCAGATGTGTATCTATCTATCTTCGAGATGTTGTCTTGGCCTTATATCACAGAAGTTCAGGAACTGAAGATAACTTCTGACGCAAACAGGACATAAAAGTTCAGACATCGAATAAAATTAAATGGCAGACGCTCTTCTCAACGACTGTTATAGTAAAGGTGACGATTTTGAAGATTATGTGGCGAAAGATGATGATGATGATGGTGTGAGAGATTTAAGGCGTTAGTAATGATCAATATTTTGATAAGTAATGAAAAATGACAATCAAATTATTTGGGTGAGAATGATGAATGAGAGAGGATGATGAGTGCGGAAAGGATTGTTAATGAGGAATATACAATATAATGATTAGAGTGATGAGACTGATGAATGAGAGAAGATGATGACTGCGGAAAGATATGATGATGGTGGCTGAGAATAATGAAAAATATAATGATTACAGTGATGAGATAGATGAATAAAAGAAGATGATGACTGCAGAAAGATAAATGATGATGTTGATGATGATAATGATGATGATGGTGCCTGAGATTAAAGGTGTTAGTAATGATAATTATTTTGATAAGCAATGAATAATGAAAAATATAATGATTAGAGCGATGAGACTGATGAATGAGAGATTGATGACTGTGGAGAGATAATGATGATGGTGGCTGAGATTAAATGCGTTAGTAATGACCATTATTTTGATAAGTAATGAATAATGAAAAATATAATGATTAGAGCGATGAGACTGATGAATGAGAGGATGATGACTGCAGAGAGATATGATGATGGTGCCTAAAATTAAAGGCATTAGTAATGATCATTATTTTGATAAGTAATAAATAATGAAAATAGAATGATTAGAGCGATCAGATTGATAAATGAGAGAAAATGATGACTGCGGAAAGATTAATGGTGATGATGATAATGGTGTCTGAGATTAAAGGTGTTGGTAATGATAATTAATTTGATAAGAAACGAAAGATGGCAATATAATGATTACGGTGATGAGAGCGATGAATGAGAGAGGATGATGAGGCGGAAAGTGATTAATTATGATGATGATGATGGTGATTTTGACGATAGAAAATGGTGAGCTATGAAAATTAAAATGACGATGGTTATGTTGTTAACATTACTGAAAGGTAATGATGATATTCATGACAGTTTCGGTGATGAGGATGATGATGATGATGACGATATGATGAATATAACAATAACTGTGATGATTGGCATAGTGACGGTAGGGAACGCCTACAACAGCACCAAGTCATCTAGCTCGAACTAGTTAACCTATTTATAGTCACGGGGACAGCCCACCATCACTGATGGAGTAACGTAAATGCTAATTTTCATCTCTCTCTCTCTCTCTCTCTCTCTCTCTCTCTCTTTACTCTTCATTCGAGAGTCATGTGGCTCAGAGGAAAGAGAATTATGAGCCATGTTTAATAACGCCTGGTTCCTCATCTGTACCGGAAGTGTTAACCTGCTACTTGAAGTACGATGATTTCATATTTTTTTGCGTCGGTTTTATATAACATTTGATAAATTTCTGACGATGCTAATAATAATAATAATAAAGCCTCTTCATATGATCCCATTCTCAATGTTGCCAACGCTTTCCAAGCGCGAAGGTATGAAATTTAGATAATGAAGACAAAGGGAACAAGTAAAAGATAGGTGGAAATGCTGAAGGGGCCAAAAATTCTTTTGGCATTTTCTTGAAACCAACCGTATCTGCTAAGATGGCGAAAGGAATGAAGCCGAGGCAGTAACACATTTAATTCTTGACATTTCTCCTCCCCCTTTCTCTCTCTCTGTCCCTCGGGGAGAGAGAGAGAGAGAGAGAGAGAAAATATACTAATAGGAGAACTGGGTTCGACGGTTACGCCTATCCCCCCGACACTCTCACTCTTCCTCTCTGTGTTTTCAGAGAGGAAGAGAAAAGAAACAAAAATAGAATAATGACAGACGCGACAATCAACGACTGACACGCTGCTCACCCATCCACACCGGACGTCCGTCCCTACCCCCTATACTATACACCCAGACCCTCTGTGTCTCTCTACACAATGGGGATGTGCTTAGCATTCCATTAGTTTTGATTATACCCAAAGACCCCGAATCCAGCAACGCCGAATGGGGAGCTGTTCGTCCTCGTCAGGAACGAGCTTCCATCACATTATCGAATTTAAAGACTAATCCGTCTCTGCTTCTGATTTGTGTCCCGACGTCGTAAATCCTATTGCGACTCTCATCGCTATCAGACCTCCTCATTATTTTGCTTCGGTTTGCCTCATTGCCTCACTGGAGTATGATAATATGGGTAGCACATCCATTTGGAATTGGAAAAAGGTATATACATACTTAACCATAAGTACCTTACACACCCATACACATAATATAACACATATATATATATATATATATATATATATTATATATATTTTATATATATATATATTATATATGTGTGTGTGTTATATATATATATATATATATATATATATATATATATAATATATATATACAGACACAATACTTTATGTTATATACTTATATATATTTACATACATACACACACACACGCACACTTACATATATATATATATATATATATATATATATATATAGTATAATATATATACACGTGCCCGTGTGTGTTCGTCTGTGTGTGTGAATACTTAAAATACCGGTACTGGGCTACAGAACGGGGAAGAAGACGGGATATTGAATTATAACACTACTAAAACTTGACTTTAAACAGGAAGTACGGCAAGTTTCAACTCTATCCAGTATGACTGAACTTTCACGTCCCTGAAGCGACTTCTCTTTCACGAAGATTAAAAAAATTAGTATTTTGTTAAGCGTTGCTCTCAAGTTGTTTTCTTCTCTCATTTTATATGTATTTTATGCTTAATTTCTTCTTATGCATTTATTGAGAGATTCGTGTTTATTGTGTGAACCTTTGTTTTTTAAAATAATTTTCTTTTTATTTCAATGTTTTGGTATCTCGAGGTTATCTATATTGTTTGTCGTATATTTTTCCTTTGCGTTTAATACTATTTAATACTATTTCGTTCAATAGTACTAAACCTTATTGAATACTATCGTATTCAATAAGGTTTTTATTTTTTAAACTAATCAACGTTCTGAGAAAACATTAGAAAATATTTTTTTAATAATAAATAGATGATCTAAAAATGGACATAGGTAAAGCAATGGGCTAGCATTATAGCAAGGTCTGGGGGGGTTAGCAATCTTATTACTATAGTTACTGGCAACTATATCTATCTGTGTATGGATATATATAGTCATTAATATATATTTATGATATATGTATATATATATATTATATATATATATATATATTATAATATATTATTATATATATATCAGGCCTGTACCGAGGGGCGGGGGGTGAGGGTCGAACGTCCCTCCCACCCCAAATTTCTGGAATTCCATATTTTCAAGTATTTCATCTTGTGTATACCTATATATGCAATGACATTTATAGAAGAAAAGGTCCAGTTTTGGGAAAAATGACCCCAGCCCCCTTACAAATCTGTGGGTATGTGCCTGCATATACTATATATATATATATATATATAATATATATATATACTATATTATATATATATATTATATAATATCTTATATATATACTAATATGTATATATATATGATAAATATATATAATATAGTATATATATATATATATATTGATTTTTGGGAGTAAATACTGGACAAATAAACAAACATACTGTTTATTTTTTTGGCCATTTGTTTGAGCTCATGTAAGTCGAACTAAATTACGTTTAAATGTATAGTAAATGCTATAGTGGCTTATGAAATATTTTCGTTAGCAAGGATTTTTTTCCCTGAAAATTTTTTATTAAGTATTACATGGGCATTTGTTCTTCTTGTAACAGAGGAAAGACTGCCAGAGAAGCATATATATATATATATATATATATATATATATATATATATATATATATACACATGCATAACTATACGACAAATATTACAACTTTGAGAAAGAACCATTATACCTTAAGGAGCAGGGAATGATGAATCCTCAATCAAACGCTCCCCTTGCACGATAACGAAAATATTAGGCGAAGAACCCCAAGGTATTCATTTAAAACTTAAAGCATGAAAGTGTGACCGCTCGAAACTGCCGAACAACAGTTGTCAACTATGAAAAACAACAATTTCGGTTTCCCCGTTTAATTAAAGCGGTGTGATACAAGCACCAACAAGAGCCTCCCTCAGCTCTGCCACCAATATCAGCTACTTGATGTGGGTAAGTTTGCATATATACATACGTACATACATGCATAAACACAAAGACAAACCGATAGATATTAACACATATTTATGTGTTTATTATATATATATGTGTGTGTGTGTGTGTGTATGTATGTATGTACGTATACGTGTAAAATGTACATATGTACAGCTATACATGAACTCATAATATCTGCTGTTAAAACTGAATTTAAAGTCAGTGACGGTTACCATAAAACTCCACAAAGTAAAGAACAGCGCCACTTCGGAGGCAACTGTCGGTTCAATGGCCAAACGATAAACCAGCCTTAAACAAAAGAACAAGCGCAATGCGTTTCTCTCAACGGTGTCGGAGTTCCGACGGCATCGACGACATATTTCCGTAACAAGCATCAAGCAAGAATGAAAGTGATGATCTTGGGTTAGCCGTCACCTATTCTTCACCTTATGGCCTTCCTAAGAGAAGATCCTTCAGCCGGGCCTGTATATATATCTAGTAAATCTTATTTATCTCTTAATAAGTCACTTGTCCGTTGAAGGACGCAGTTGGTTCCAAAATGTAGTGCTATTTTTTTTTAATTCACTTGTGTATTTTTATGGGAAACTTTTCGTCGCTCTCACACGAACACACACACTTATATATATATATATATATATATATATATATATATATATATATATATATATATATATATATATATATAATTGCATGTCAGGTGGGCAGAATGATGGGAATGCAAAGAAAACTTTGCGGCAAAAACAGTAGCGATATTAATTATTTAGATAAAAAAACACAACAATTGTAATGATAACTGACAGTAATAAACATAAGTGGTTGCAAGTTCGACATCTATAATGATAAGAGTTTCAATATATATGATATATATATATATTATATATATGTGTGTGTGTGTGTGTGTGTGTGTTGCGTGTGTGTGTGTATAAACAGATAGATAGATAAAAGTGTGCGCGCGCAGGCGCTGTAGTTAGGAGGCGCCGATTATCAAAATGAACAAAGTCCAATTTATTATATTTAATTATTTCCAGCGGCGTAACTGTCTCGTGATGATATTCACTTTCTCCTCCGAACTTTCTATCGATTATGCATTTGCCATTTGCTTTTTCAAGAAATGAGGTATGGATGACTTTCATTTTATGTCACTATCAACTCCAAAAATTTTGATTAAGCGATAAAAACGCATTAAAAATCACACGAAACTCATTAGAAACATAGTAATTGATATTAATTATTATACTGGTCATCTGAATACGATCTGGCACTCACGACTGATGACCAGATTGAAGGTATTCAGGGCTAAACCAGGCAGTAGGGATAAGCACTGACTGTGGTATGAAATGCCCGATCAAAATGCCCAGTTTTCAATTTCTTCCACGTTAAACGATACATTTCCTTGACTCAGTTCAACATTCACTTCACACCTCAAATAATAATAATAATAATAATAATAATAATAATAATAATAATGATATGTTCAAAGTACGATAGACGGAAATGGAACATCTCTCCCATATGTAGGAAGTGCAATATGAAAAATGAAACCATAAACCACATAGCAAGTGAATGCCCGGCACTTGCACAGAACCAGTACAAAAAGAGGCATGATTCAGTGGCAAAAGCCCTCCACTGGAGCCTGTGCAAGAAACATCAGCTACCTTGCAGTAATAAGTGGTACGAGCACCAACCTGAGGGAGTGATAGAAAACGATCAGGCAAAGATCCTCTGGGACTATGGTATCAGAACGGATAGGGTGATACGTGCAAATAGACCAGACGTGACGTTGATTGACAAAGTCAAGAAGAATGTATCACTCATTGATGTCGCAATACCATGGGACACCAGAGTTGAAGAGAAAGAGAGGGAAAAAATTGATAAGTATCAAGATCTGAAAATAGAAATAAGAAGGATATGGGATATGCCAGTGGAAATCGTACCCATAATCATAGGAGCACTAGGCACGATCCCAAGATCCCTGAAAAGGAATCTAGAAAAACTAGAGGCTGAAGTAGCTCCAGGTCTCATGCAGAAGAGTGTGATCCTAGAAACGGCACACATAGTAAGAAAAGTGATGGACTCCTAAGGAGGCAGGATGCAACCCGGAACCCCACACTATAAATACCACCCAGTCGAATTGGAGGACTGTGATAGAGCAAAAAAAAAAAAAAAAAAAAAAAAAAATAATAATAAGATATATAATATAATAATAATAATAATAATAATAATAATAATAATAATAATAATAAACACATTCACAAAACCAAGAATGTTCTAGAATGTCTACAATTATCAGCAGATAAGGCTTTACCCTTTTTTGTTTTGTTTACTCTTGATCAAGATTACCAAATGACCTCCAATGAGATAGCAACTTTATGCCGGATATAGACATTAACTGATTACTGAAACTTTTGTTCTGAGATATTTAAATTCATGACTTTGTATTACATTTCCTTTCTTTCTCTCTCTATACACACACACACACACACACACACACACATATATATATATATATATATATATATATATATATATATATGTGTGTGTGTGTGTGTTTGCACGTGCGTGCGTGCGTGTATATATATGCATATATATGTCTGCATATATTTGCTATATATAGACATGCACAAATGTAAGTATATAAATATATATATACATATGTATTTATATATATATGTATATATATATATATATATATATATATATATATATATATATATATACACACACACTTACATTTGTGCACGTCTATTTATACATATGTCAGTATGTGTGTATATTATATACATACACACATATATATTATATGTATATATATATTTTTTTTATATATATATATCTATATATATATATATATATATGCTTTTATCTTAGTTCTTCAAGAAGATCAATATGCACGGCAAAAAATGAGTACCCATGAAGGCATTTTACAAAGATATTCACATACGTGCAAAACCTATAAAAAAAAAAGATATGTTTTAGGTTTTGCATGTTTTACAAATCTGTGAAGCATGTACACACAAATATCCTAGGCAATTTTATGTACTTGTATATGAACACTGATTTGTTTCTGTCAAAATGATGTCACAACAGCAACATAGGTCATGGACGAAGATATAACATACATGAAAAGTTTATTCATATTTTCGATGTAGGACCATTACAAACAACAGTCTTAAATTTTTCTGATCAGTGGAAAACCAGTAGAATAATCATTTTAAAAGGCAATAATATTTTCCATATTATGTCTAAATATTATATTATGCACCAAGCAATGTCATCAATCACTCTTAGTATGCCGAGGAAAATCCTACCAATTATGTCTTCTTCCCGAACGCCATTAAAAAATGACCCTACAATATACCAGGTTCGACCGAATGACCACCCACAGGTTCTCATGATGCAATACCAACGGCCACGTCATGAAACACACTCACACATGCTCCCCGCATAAGAGGATCACATGCGTGTAATGTGATGAGGTCACATGGCTCTCTCTGACGGTAGCTCCGAACAATTAGTCACTTTCACATGATACGAGTTTATTCTCTTTTTTTTTTTTTCCTTTTTCTATCTCAAAAACACAAAAGGTCCTCCATGGCAGGAGAAGGTGACTTTTGCGTCGTTTCTTCCTCCTTATCTCTGGTGGTAATTAAGTTTCGTTGTCGCAGTAGATTAGGGATCCGCTGTTCAATTCGTGGTTCCTCGCGAGCCAGTAGGAGGGGACTTCCCTTTTAGGCCCTGAGTGATTCCAGGAGCCGAGTGGAGGATGACTCTTGTGTTTAGTATTTGACGGGAAATACGAAGATGATGAAATACGTTTATACGACACGAACAGCAAGAACTTTGATGATGATAATGAAACGATGTCAATGACCAATTTTATGAAATACCATTAAAAGGAAACAATAACAGCAATTTCAGTTATAATATAATATTAATAATAATATTGCTACAACAAAATATTAGTAATGATGTATGATGACAATGACCAATTTTATGATATACCATTAAAAGGTAGCAGTAGCACCAATTTCTGGTATAATAATAATAATAATAATAATAATAA
>NC_087217.1:63065007-63075007 GCF_015104395.2 Macrobrachium nipponense | reverse complement strand
GGGGGAGGTCGTCGGGGGCGGCGATTTCGTGTATTTCGCTTCCCGTGACGTCTGCCTGCGTGCGTTTGGTCACGTCATTGACTCAAAGTTTGGGTTTAGGTGTATCACGGTGAGGAATGTTGTCCGGGGTCCGTGGAATCCGACGTCACATCTCCAGATTCCATAATCAATTTACGTTTCCTTCCTTCCGCCTCCTCAAAAGCAGGTGCTGACGTGAATAACACGAGATGTGCTTGCGATCACGTTGATATTTAAATGCAGATGCACACACACACACCCAACTATATATATATATATATATATATATATATTATATATATATATATATATATATATATCCATCACATGATGTATAATCCTTATGGTTATATAAAATGCATATTTCTTGTAGAGTAAATTAAAGTGAAGAAGGCCACGGCTGATGGTCGAAAGCTTTAATTTACCGTACAAGAAATATATATTTTATAATATAACTGCATAAGGAGTTTGCATCATTGTGGAATATATCTCCATTTACTTAGAGGTACGGCACAGTACTTAGCTTCTGCAGACACACACACACACACACATACATTAAACAAATGTCACTAACCCTCAACAACCATTCAGCTGCTGTACAACTGAACATTCCTTATATAGACTTGATAGACCATTCGCCCTTTCTACCCTCTCGCCTTTGTGTTTGCCTCTCCCCTTTTGACAAAAATAAATAATAATTTATTCAGCCTTGTCTATGCTTCTGTACCGGTAAGTTCTAGTTTTGCTATTTTTTTGCTTTTTTAAAATTTTTTTTCTCCTTTTGTAATCATATACAGAAAATTTTTGCCTGTTAGGATTCAATATATTTCTCCTGTCTTTAGTAATAATGTAATTTTCTTAGTTGTTCACGTGTGGTTTGTGTTTTTAAGTGTTTTGTTTATTTATTTTGAAGGTGTCATTGTACTTAGTAGCTTTGCTTTTTACTGTTGATCTCTTATTCAATTAGTTACCATCTTACTTTTATGTAAAATTCGAATTTCATTGATATAATGTTAATTAATCTATATCATTTTTTTTAAAAGCATAATTTACTACTGTGCTCCATTTTAGTCTCATTTAATGTATAGAATTTTAATTTTTTCCCTGTTTTTAGCCCTGAAGATCGGATTTGTATCCCGAAACGTAGGCGTTGGATAAAAATAAAGTTTTAATGAAAAATGCTTTAGTTTCTGCTGGCCATACTCTTTTTATTAAAGATCCGACTTTCTAAAAGCGACAATGCCATTCATTATATATATATAGATATATATATATATATTATATATATATATATATATATATATATATATATATATATATTTCGTGTGTATGTTTGCTTGCAGGAGTGAGCGAGTCTGTAAGCTGACGCAAATCCCAAAACGTCACAAACAGAGAGCACTGTATTGAACGCCTTATTTATGCCTGAGGGGGGGGGGGGGTGGGAGGGGGGGGGGGGGTATTGTGGGAAGGGGGCGGGGCGAGTTGTTTACGTTTGCACTATACAAAACACGGTATAAATTCATGAAACAGATCCATTGCAAACAGCACCAAGAAAAACTGATGGAATAGGTGGCGTAATCAATGTGACTACTACTGTTCCAATTTATCAGAGTAATTAGGACTTATCCAAGTAAGGCCAGTATTGCGTTTGTGAAGAGCTGAGGTTTTATTCAAACTGATACGAACGCTGATAAAACAGAGAAAGACGTCAGTCTTTATCGGCGGTCTGTGGCCCAGTGAACTGTCGATAAAGAGGTTTTAAGGAGGAGAGAGCGACTCTTAATAACTCTAATTGTTGCTTGAACGTTCTCGTTTCTCTTATGAATAGTCCAGTCACGTTCTTTCAGTCTAATAAGTTTAATGGCGTTCCCTTTGTTTTATGAATTGTTCAATTACGTTCCCTTTGTCATATAAATAGTAAAGTCACGTTCTTTCAGTCTTATAATTGTTCAATTACGTTCCCTTAGTCTTATGAACATTGCAGTTACGTTCTCTTGGTCCTATAAATTGTTCAATCACGTTCTTTCAGCCTTACGAATTGTTCATTTACGTTCCCTTTGTTGTATGGATAGCACAATTACGTTCTCTTTGTCTCATGAATTACGCAATTACGTCCCCTCTGTCTTATGGACAATGCAGTGACGTTCTTTTTGTCTTATGAATTGTTCAATCACGTTCTTTTTAATAATAATTGTACAATTACGTTCCCTTTGTTTCATGGAGCACAATAAAATTACGTTCGCTTTGTCTTATGAATTATGCAATTACGCTCTCTGTCTAATGATAGTCCAATTACGTTCTCTTTATCTGGTGAATTTTACAATTACGTCATCTTTGTCTTTTGAAAAGTACAATTACGTTCTCTTTGTCTGATGAATTTTAACAATTATGTTCACTTTGTCTTATGAATTATACAACAAATATGTATAAAAGTATTTGTGTATACAAACACCAATTGTGTAAGAAAATATTCTATTCAAGTTCAATGGAAAGTAATGCTGTATTCACTTCTTAAAATATGTAGGGAAATCTAAATAACTTCAGCAATTAGGAAAACCAAAATTCTTGGCATTAGCCCGGAAAATCCACAGACGTTCGCTCCTTCCTGCACGGGAAATTGAAATAAAAACGAAATACGAAGGTGAATAACTTTCCTTGCAGAGCGTTTCTACTGCACTGCACAGGAATTCCCATCAGCAATGCCTGTTCCCTTGAGGCGACGCTGTTCTCATAACTGGAACTGACTGATCGGAAGTATAATCTTGACCTCGCCCTAAATTCACTATTTTTGATGGGGAAACTGGCAGAGTTCAGCCACTCGGCAAGCAGACATGACTATTCCCAAAGGACTTTCCTCACTTTCCTTCTTAGGTGACGAAAATGATTCAGGAAATTAAAGGAATCACAGCTTAGAAGTGTGTAGAGTCCAGGGCTGATTTAATCATATGACCCTCGACTCAGTGATTTCCACCAAATATATATATATATATATGTATATATATATATATATATATATATATATATATATATATATATATATATATACGTTCTAAGGGCCACCTGAGATGTACTTCCTCCTGCAACAGTCTTCTATATATATATATATATATATATATATATATATATATATATATATATATATAATATATATATATAAGTTTACGTTCTAAGGGCCACCTGAGATGTACTTCCTCCTGCAACAGTCTTCTATATATATATATATATATATATATATATATATATATATATTATATATATATATATATAAGAAAGGGAGGTAATGTGTCCAAGGAAAAACTTATACGACACATGGCTTAGAAGCTGTCAGGATCATTGTCCAAATATTTATAAAATAAGAATATCCTTCCAATATGAGCGGAGTGAAAATATTTAGTAATATATACTTAAGATATCACTGAAATAGCACCGGATTGGCACGAAATATATCAATGGAGGATTTAGGCGAAAATAATAAGCCATAATGATTGGCTTTCTCTCAAGGAAACAAAAGAGAAAATTGTATGTGCAATAGATAGGGGAAATGAGAATTCATGCTATAAGATCTGCAGGAATTATATTTCCTCTTCACAAATGAGCTCAACAAAACTGGGCTTGGCAATGTTTCCGTCCAGACTTAAATCCAGTACTTGCCATAGCAATGGGGTGGTGGTAGGGCTGGGGAGGTAAGTGACGATATGTATAAACCTAGAGATTACTACGCCACGGATTATAAAACTAGAGGTTACAATATCAAGAGGTATAAAATTAGAGATAATAGCTGCATGAGCTTTAAAAGCTGGGGGTTTTAGCAAAACGACAAGCGGTATAAAATCAGACGCCACGGCGTAAACAGGTATAAAGGTACAGTTCACGGTAAGACAAGGTATAAATCAAGAGATTACAGTAGAAAAGAAGTATAAAAAGAATGATCACAGTATCACGGAATGAAGCCAGTTAAATCCACACGACGAGAAGTATAAAACAAGTGGTTTCAGCGGAAAGAGATAGAAATCTAATTGTTACAGTAACAGAAGAATTAAAAAAAAAAAAGGAGGTACCAATGAGAAGATGTAAAGAAACTAAGGGGTAGATTGGCAAGAGGAATAAAGCTAGAGGTTAAAGAAACAAGGATAAAATGATCCAGCTGTTACAGAAGCGAGACATACAAAACTAGCAAATACAGCAACAAAAGTAATACAGCTAGTGGGTACAGTGACAAGAGGTATAGAACTAGAGAGTACAGTAACATGAAGTATAAAGCTAGATTAACAGCGACTAAAAATATGAAACGAGTTTAAAGCAACAATATCTATTAAGCTAGAGTTACAGTGACAAGAAGTATAAAAGTAGACGTTACAGTGACAAGAAGCATAAAAGTAGACGTTACAGTAACAAGAAGTATAAAAGTAGACGTTATAGTGACAGGAAGCATAAAAGTAGACGTTACAGCGACAAGAAATATAAAAGTAGACGTTATAGTGACAAGAAGCATAAAAGTAGACGTTACAGTGACAAGACGCACAAAGAAGCTACAGTGACATGACAAGAGGAAGAAAACCATAAGTCACAGCGACAAGAGAAGAAGAAGAAGAAAAAAAAAACTACATGTTAGGCAAAAGAGGTTACAATGGCAAAAGATGCAGAGATAAAAGTCACACAGGCAAACGGTCAAACTTGAAGCTAAGGCTACAAAAACTATAGAACTGGAGAAAATAATAAAAAAATATACAAATTAATGTTATTGTGATAAAAGTTATGAAACTGAGGTAGTGGTAAACAAAAGGTATAAAATTAGAGGTTACAGCAACAAAGGCGATAGAACTGCTGATTACTAAGCCTCGATGTCACCTAGATGAAATAGTTCCTCGTTGGACGAGTGGTTTTCGCGCTCGGCTACCAATCCGGTGGTCCAAAGTTCGATTCTCGGTGCGGCCAACGTGGAATCAGAGAAATGTATTTCTGGTGACAGAAATTCATTTCTCGATATAATGTGGTTCGGATCCCACAATAAGCTGTACGTCCCGTTGCTAAGTGACCAATTGGTTCCTACAGCCACGTAAAATGTATCTAATCCTTCGGGTCAGCTCTAGGAGAGCTGTTAATCAGCTCAGTGGTCTGGTAAAACTAAGATATACTTAACTTTTACCTAGATGAAATGCATAAATCTAGAGATTTCCGAGAACAAAGACCTAAAATTAGTGGGTAAAGTGAAAAACCTGTGATTCTAGGAAGCTAGTAGGGAAATTTAGTAAGAATAATATTAATATTATTTAAAAAGAAATGTTCCAAACGTTAACTGCATTGATTAAATCGGTCTGAAAGTCCAGAGGTTCGCTACGGATCGTTAAGCAAAGATTAATCTCAAAATACCAACTATAGTAGATTCACATCAACCGTGCATCTGATGTCTAGGCCAGTCCCTTACGACGCTCCTGATTGGCTGTTGATGAGGTAATCTCAGGACTGGAAACTCTCATTCTCTCGAGAAAGTTCACATAGGTAGCATGTATGTTCCACCTCTCTCGAGAGAGATACTTTTGAAAGACGTATCCCTCAGGAGAAGTGGAACATACATCTTGCCTTTGTGATTGGCTCATCAACAGCCAATCAGGAGCGTCGTAAGGGACTGGCCTAGACATCAGATGTACGGTTGATGTGAATCTAGTACTATAGTCACCTTGTGAACACTGAACTCACCAACGCCAAAGACCTTAACTTGTCAATATTAATTTTTGTATTAATTTCTTATCGATCGTCGGGGTTTTCGTTCTAGCTCCTACTTGAAGCTTATCAGTTACTTAACAGTAGATAAGAATCCAACGCAATTCACAGACTGCGTGATCATGCACGTATGTCTCAAGAACGGCCGTTAAAAGCTTGTGAATGTTAGTAATGATCTTACTGTGCGTTCAAGCAAACCTGTTTCCTCTTTAATATCTATCTCACAAGTTTCTTTGCTTTATAAATAAGTACATGCATATAGCATGTATATACACACATATATAGTATATATATAAATGTGTGCGTATACATATATTCCCGGTAATTTATTTCATGAAACAGCGTCATGGTGAAAACATTCACTCAGGAGCTGCTGCACTTCAAGGTCGCTTTATAATATTCTTTATTGCACAACCCGATATAAAAGCTTAACAGTGGAACAAGTTAAAAGGTGGGAATAAAAGTTGAAGCATACTAACAAAAAGAAAAAGCAATACGTAAAATTGCTGAGGATAGAAATAAAAGAAAAGCCTTCGGGAAAAGAACCAAAAATAGCAAGAAGCACGTAATGTTGGAGAGAAAGCGGATGTTGAACACGAACAAAGGAGAAAATATCCGCTAAAGAAAATCTTCTTGGGTTTGATTCTATCACCTTCGCAAAATATGCTTAACGTGGATGTGCCTAAGAGGCTTAGAGTTAATCAATTCTCAGGACGCTACGATTAGGAAAGCTTTTCTTTACTTATTTTTTTATGGCTTGAATCTATACATCTGCGCAGTTAACCCGAATTTCATTATTCATTTACGTTCTCCCGCACGCACAGAACGTATATATATATATGTACGTATCTATGTACAATGCTAGGTGTTTAGCGACTCAATAGTTTGTACAAATAAAATTATTGTACAGAGACAGGCGTGCAAGATTAATTTTTATAGTCTCCCTCTCTCTCTCTCTCTCTATATATATATATATGTGTGTGTGTGTGTGTGTGTGTGTTACAAATACATTTATAATATATATATATATATATATGTGTGTGTGTGTGTGTGTGTGTGTGTGTGTGTGTGTGCACGTTATAATACGTCTTCAAATAAATAAAATAGCTGACACTGACAATATGAGAGAGAGAAAGAGAGGAAGGTCAAACGTTCATCCTTGAGAAAGTCCTTAAAGCGATACACTGGAAACTATTCTTAGCTTGCCAGATAATTTGCGCATGTACTAAAACTAACTGCTTAAGTAGTAAGAGCATCAATTTTGTAAATGGAATTCCAATTAAAGCTGAATTATCAGCCGCAGTTTGATTTGTCCAGCACGAACAACCTTCTGTTAAATCTAAGGCGACTTCTCGGTTTGAATTTAAGCAGCACCTCTAGACTCAGGTACCCTCTTCGTTTGGCTCTTAATCGAAGCTTCTAGCTGAATTGAGAACTTTTCTTTTTTCCTAAAAGCTTTAAGTCCTCTCCTTCTCTTTTCAATGATACAGAACTGCATACGTTCATCAAATGTCATACAGTTCATAAACTGTATAGCTGCTACAGGAGCAAAATTGAAAGACAGGATCTGTCGATAATTATCATTCCTCCATTCCTCCTTTAAAGGACTCGCAAACCTTGAGCTGACGACGGCCTTCTCCCGTCAGCTTTGTTGACTTCAGAGAATAAAATAATTATGAATATTTCCCATTATGTTCTCTTTACGAAAAGTTATGGCCTTTTCTCTTTAGGTTTTCCGTTACGCATTCATTCAGTGAACGGGAGCTCTTGTAAAAAAATGTGGGTTCAGTTCGATACGACCAAAACAGAATATCAAAAGCGAGGGACAACGAACATTGCAACGCACTTGGAGTGGTGACCTTTTAGCGTTATGGTATCTCAGCGGCCTTAGTCGAACGCCACATGGTAGTAAACTAAAAGTGACATTTCAAAAGCCTCTTTTAGTACCGAGACTTGATGAACTAAACTTGGGATCGTAAAGAACTCAGATACGTCTAAATATGCAGTAAGATAAGATTGAACAATATCGCACTTAATAAAAAACGTAAGTATCGCACAATGTGGATTACTCTAATACCAAACTTTGTATCAAATGAATTACACTAAACAAATCATTAAGTAAATAACGAGGAACCGTATATAAAAGTGCAAATATATGCATGATCGGGATGTCAAGGACCAAAAATGTTTTCAGTTGAGTAGAATGAAATTAAAAAAAAAAAATTAATAATTCATAGTTTTCAGCGTGCCTCTCTTGGTTGGAAGACTTCAGAGGTCTACACCAGGCATCTTACTCCTAACAACTGACACAGACCAGTTTAATCTTAGAACACGTTGTCATTGGTTTTAGACTCATGAGACTATTTTACATTAGGCCTATATACGACAACAAGGCCTAATGTCTGGTGAAAGGCCTAAAATTCATGGTCCAGCTTTCTCATTATAATTTCACCCCACACTTGTTGTAGAGAACTGCGATAAAGCGAAAAGAAAGTGACGTTCTTATCACAACCAGAAATGTTTTCCCTAAATAGTAGTATTCGATAAAAACAATGATTTCTACTGGATCTGTTTTTATTTTAAAATTGAATCGTAAACATGATGGGAATATTGTGGGTTCCTAATTGATTGAAATATGATCAACGCTGAGCCGCTGACTTGCACACTGGAATAAATATCAGGGGTTCACAAACGGTGATATAGGATAAAAAGAGGAGGGTGGGGAGAGGTTAAGGAGAGAGAGAGAGAAAAAAATCGCGTCAACGACAAAAACTGGCAGAAATATTTGCGGCACTGAGTCCCATTACTGTCTACGAACCTCAAACAAATAACAGGTCTTCGTTTATCCAGCGATCAAGAGCGAAACCCGAACTATCAGGGGTCTGGGTAACGGCATGAAATCACATACTTGACCATAGACTATCTCCCTTTCCTCAGCGCCCTGGCGACTCTCTGCTGCCTGCTCCCTTATTTCTTCCTTCAACTCATCATAGTACTAACGTTTCCCAACCGCCTTCTCGTTTCGAATGTCCTCACTGACCTAGAGCGCTCGCTTACCGTAAACGCGGGCTCCCAGAGCCTCTACCAGGTGGGGAAGGGGGGGGGGGGCCGCATGAGGTGTACAGGTATTCATTCCTCAGGCCCCTCTGAGACCACGATCTAATTTTTGTGGGTACACACGTGAGAGCCGAACCTTGTATGCGTAACTGAGTTACGCATATACGGTTACAAGGTGTCAAAATGTAGAGGACGAACCGTAACCACGTTAAGCACGTAACTTCATTTCAATCCACTGCGATCACCAGTCTGTCTCTGTCCGGGTTGTTTACCGACGATGGCCACCATGCATGTAGCAGCTGCCGCGTACATTTATACACATTATTTAACGAAGATGAAGCGAAATAAAAGAAGATGGTGGCAATCAAGGTTATATACTAGAAGGGTAGAAATAGTGGACGGGAATTACTCGCTGACTTGAGATTCCAAGAAGTCTGTTCTTCGTAATAGCTAATAAATTGAAGGACCTCTTCGTCACTTCAATCAGCCATGGTAGACATATACGTACTGACTGACCAAAACAAGGGACTCTACTATGGACGGTCTTGTTCATAGTCGGTGTTAACAAGTTCAGCAACCTCTGTTGTTACGCGTGTAATACAGGCCCCGTCCACACATGGCGTAACGTTCAAAGAGACCTCCCTTTGATGCGGGGCCCAAAAACCGACAATTGGCGGGACGGAGGGCGAACCGAGCCTCGAACCTCGCGGGTTCGGGGTTCGGGTTCGAGGAACCGTCCACACTTGCGTTTTTGTTACAAGAATCTGTTACAATACAAGGTTCGGTTCGCACGTGTGTACCCACCTTTAATAAGAATACTAAGGCAGTAACAGGAAGTATGTGCGGTCGCACGGCTGAGGTATTCCGATAGGGTCTTGCTGGCGCACACGCTTGTGTGTACGTGTGTGTGTGTGTGTGTGTGTGCGCGGTTCTCGTGTTTCGGGGCAACGCCTTCCCTCGTTTGTTTTGAACGAGAATTTTGAGCAGCGGAGCATAACATGTACTACATGAATTGATAAACTTTTGTAGAGCGACATGATTCACGCGCTCTTTTATGTTTTCTTGCCTTTCATTGTGTCTACGTATTACACCCCTCTTGTGAACGGGGCCTTACAAATACGCTTATCTCGAAACGCGCGGACCGCGGCGGTTAATAAATCCGCGCTCTTGTGTGTGAACACTCCTGCGCTCTGTCATTAACTTT
>NC_087217.1:63035007-63060007 GCF_015104395.2 Macrobrachium nipponense | reverse complement strand
ATCCAGCAGGAGAGCGGCAGTGGGTGCGAGAGAGAGAGAGAGAGAGAGAGAGAGAGAGAGAGATATTCAAAATAAAAACACACTGGTCTAAGTGAGGGTATGTTCCCAGAGAGAGAGAGAGAGAGAGAGATTGATTCAAATTCAAAACACATTGGTCTAAGTGAGGGGATGTTCCCCGAGAGAGAGAGAGAGAGAGAGAGAGAATGTTGCCTAAAGGATGATAAGTGAATGTGTCCGACGAAATTCGAGAAATGAATTAATGGAAAATCATGATAATATTTTAAGCGAGATCTTTGTATCTAAGAATACTAAAGAAAAAAAAAAATTGTAAAGATTTTTAGACAAAATAAATTTTAAATATAACAGAAGTCGGTGAAATAAGAATTATATTATATTAAATTGATTTTTAGAGGGATAAGACAATTAGGTTGCCAACACTGAATAAATAATAAAAAAACTTAACTGAACGATAATCGTTACTAAGAACTTGGGTAGCGTTAAACAAAATACAACAGCAAAATTAATTGAGAAACGATAAAATTAAAGTACACGAATTAGAAAATGCGCAGATAAAAGTTCTCTGGTATAGCCAAAACACGAACGAAAATAAATAAATAAAAAGTTACAACTACTTTTGTAAAAAAAGATTAGACGCGACAGGGTATCATCCGGCAGGCAGGAATTCGCAGGAATCTTGGGGCAAAAATTCCTTTCATTCCCAGGTCTTCATTGTCCTGTGGAAAGAGCTTATTGTCTCTAAGAAGGCTAAATTTACAACGGCGCGAATATTCTCTCTCTCTCTATCTTTCTCTCTCTCTCTCATGAAAAAGCGGAGAGAATGAAAGCAGGGTGGTACCGACAATGAAGGAACTCGGTACTGAATTAAACAACAAAACCACGAAAGACGGGATAATTAGCGTGATAGTAAAACGAACTGTGGAATAATAATAATAATAATAATATTAATAATAATAATAATAATAATAATAATAATTACTTACTTTTTACTTTATCTTCCCGCCACTGGCCAGTGGCATTAGGCTGATACAGTTCCTCTCCATCTGTCTCTATCTCATGCCATTTCCCTTGGTTCCTCTAGGTTTTGGATTTCATGTTATTTTGAATAATAATAATAATAATAATAATAACAATAATAATAATAATAATAATAATAATGTATTTGACCATGACCTCTATAGGCGCTCTACTAGCCTGTTTAAGTAGCAAGGAAAAAGCTGCTATTCGCAAAATAGAGAAGAATCTCTGTAAGTGTAACACTGCTGAAGTAGCCATTACTTTTAATAAAGTATGCTTGAGAGAGGGTCTGCTTCCTAAGTACAATAATAATAATAATACAGGTTTTATTGAGAATAATTGTTATTTCAGCCGTGTTTATTTTGTACAGAATTTTCTCTATCCTTCTTACTACTTACTTTTTGGGTACAGAAGAAAATTGTCAGTGATGAGAGGAATAGAGAAAGTTCTATACAAAATAAACGCGGCTGAAATAGCTATTATTTTCAATAAAACCTGTATTAATGAAGGTCTTCTTCCAGCAAATAATAATAATAATAATAATATTTTGTTAAAGATGATGGCAGCATCAGTGGAATTGATTTTATATATGGTCTTTTCAATTCTTCTTGATTATTCTTTCTTCTCCTCAGGTCTGATATTTGCTAATAGCTGGCCGATGTTCATATCTCGGTGAAAGAAATGTTTTTCTAAAAATAATAATTTATTGATATGATAACAAAAGTGTTAACAAATCTTAGTCTAAAAAGGGTGTAACGGAATTCCAACGTTTCCAACCGTATCATCGGTTCATTTTCAAGGAAAGGTGAGCTTGAACTGATTGAAATGGGGTCGTTCGGCGGTATTTATTGTGTCCCAGGTGCTCTGTCTGATGGGCGCTGCATTTTCATTGGCTGAACAGAGGATTAAGTCCCTGAGTCAAGCCGTCTTGCAGAGGTGGAAGCTCGCACTGCTCTTCTCGTGCGGACGCTGGAGACTGGGAGCGTAGTATTGGGAAGGTCATTGCCGATAGACGGGGGCACCTGATTGGCCCGTTCGATCGGCTCTATGGTGCTGGCGGGCGGCGTTTCCCTTCGTGCCCACCGTCGGCAGGAGTGAAGTCTCTTGGGTGGTGTTGAGGCTGGGTCTCTCCTTCCCGATGTGTAGGGCCTCCAAGAGGCGGAGGCGACGGTGGTCTGCTGCCTTATCGATAATTCTGATATTAGGAATAATGTCATTCCTAATTATCCTGGTATTGTGGACGTTTTTGGCATGATTATGGATGGCGCCTTCCTGAGCGTGGCAGGATATCCTCTTCGAAAATCGCATAGTCGTCATACCAATGTAAGCGCGCCGGGGCATTCCGGACAGGGCATTTGTACTGGTAGACAACGTTAGTTTTTTTCTTGAGAGGGTCCTGAAACACCGGGGGCTGGATTGTTTTTTCATAATCAGGCCACTGGTCTTCTTGTTCTTGTAGTAAATTATTAGTTTCACTTTTTTCGCAGGGTCCGTGGGGAGACGTTCCTTTTTTCTATTGATGGTACGAAGGGCTCGCTCGTCCTCTTTGTATTTCTTTATGAAATACTCCTTGTAAAAGAGAGTGACGTCTTCAGGGCGGCGGGACGAGGCTCCTGCTGATACCACTTATCGATGTTTCTGCGAATGCATTTAGTGATGTCCCGGTTGGAATACCCGTTGTTAATTAAACTTGGGCAACACGTTCTAATTCAGTGTGCGTGTCCTTCCACGAAGAGCAGTGTGAGAGAGCTCTCCTGATGAAGGCGCTGATCGCAGTGCGCTTGTATCTCTCTGGACACTCGCTCTCGCCGTTCAGGCACATGCCCAGGTTCGTGGGTTTCGTATACACCTGTGTTACGAAGCGCTCCTCTTGTTTGCCCGACGAGGACGTCAAGGAAGGGGAGGCGACGGTCACGGCAATGTTCGATGGTGAAAGTTGAGTCTGCTGTGGTCGTGGAAGGCTTGTCGCAGGCGCTCTATTTCTTCCACCGTGCTGGCGCTGATGAAAGTTGTCGTCAATATACCGACGTACATAGACGGCTTCTCGATGTTGGCGAATACCCGACGTTCCACAGCACCCATGTAGAAGTTCGCGAAAAGTACTCCGAGGGGAGAACCCATCGCTACTCCGTCTTTCTGTGTGTACAATATGTCCTCTATGGGTGGAGAAAGGGGCCTTTTTTGTACAAATTTCAAGGAGTTTTCGGAGGGCATGCTCAGGGATGTTTAATGGGGGCGTGGAGTCGTCTCTATATACACGATCCAGGATTATCTGAATTGTTTCATCCACGGGGACGTTCGTGAAGAGGGACTCCACGTCCATCGATGCAATAACTCCTCCGGGGGGGTGTCGTTTTCAGTGCTTCTAAAAACTCGGCAGATGACTTCAAACTGTGGTCATCTGGAACATAAGGAGTCAAAATAGTATTCAATTTCTTCGCAAGCTGGTATGTAGGAGCGGGAATTTGGCTAATAATGGGGCGTAACGGGTTCCCTGGTTTATGGGTTTTTAAGTTCGTTCCCGTATATGTAGCCAAGGTCGTAGTCCCCTACGATCGGCAGCAAGTGAAGGGCATTGGAAGCTGCATTGACAGTCTCAATAATCCTATTAGCCTCACGTTTAATGTCAATCTACCGGGTTCTTGGTGATTTTCTGGAATTTGCTGCTGTCTAGCCAGTCATCTCATCCAACTTGTGGTGGTATTCTTCAGTGCGGATGAGTACAAACGCAGCGGTTTTTATTCGGCCCGACGGACGGTGGACATCCTCTTTCGCTCGGAGTTCTTTGGCAGCTTCCCTCAGGCGCCTGTCGATCACATCACTCTTGTAATCACCGCGTTCCGTGAGGGCCTCGGCCAAGAGGAGGGGCTGCAGGGCGTCCGTAGTACGTATGGTGCCTTGATCTTCATGCTTGTGTATCGGTGTCCAGCAGGTACTCGATCTCAAGGCGTTTCTCATGGGCCTCGGTCGGGTGGAGAAATGGCAATTGAGTCCCATACGTAGAATTCTGTCTTGTTCGGCGGTAGGTACATAGTCGGTCAGGTAATGTATTCTTCTCTCTTCTGCGGGAGCCGTAGTTTTCCTCCGTTGAGGGCGACCAGCTTCCTAGTTATCGTCCTCATTCCCTTTTCGGCATCCTTCTCTTCTAGGCGGTGCAGGCATTCCATGATGGCGGTGGGGTGAGCCCGTTCTTGGGTGGAATCATCGTCTCTGTTGGCCGTTCCATAATTAGCATCGCCTTCCCGACACTCGGATGTGCTGCTACAGGGTTCCTGCTGTTACTGCGACGGAGGTTGTCCCACTCGGTGTGCAGGTTCTTCATCTCATCCTGGAGAGCGACTCTGTCTCGTTCCTTCGCCGAAAGTTGACGTTGAAGCAGGGTCCTCCTGAAGCTCCTAGTGCCCGGGTCTTCCTGTGCAGATGGGTCATGTAGCCGTAGAGTAGTATATGAAGGTAGGAGACCCTCTCTCAAACATGTTTTGACATGTATGGACACCATACACAAGCATGAAGATCAAGGCACCATACGTACTACGGACGCCCTGCAGCCCCTCCTCTTGGCTGGGGCCCTCACGGAACGCGGTGATTACAAGAGTGATGTGATCCTACAGGCGCCTGAGGGTAAGCTGCCAAAGAAACTCCGAGCGAAAGAGGATGTCCACCGTCCGTCGGGCCGATAAAACCGCTGCGTTTGTACTCATCCGCACTGAAGAATACCACCACAAGTTGGATGAGATACTGGCAGACAGCAGCAAATTCCAGAAAATCACCAAGAACCCGGTAGATGACATTAAACGTGAGGCTAATAGGATTATTGAGACTGTCAATGCAGCTTCCAATGCCCTTCACTTGCTGCCGATCGTAGGGGACTACGACCTTGGCTACTATAACGGGAAACGTTTTAAAACCCATAAACCAGGGAACCCGTTACGCCCCATTATTAGCCAAATTCCCGCTCCTACATACCAGCTTGCGAAGAAATTGAATACTATTTTGACTCCTTATGTTCCAGATGTCCGGTAGGTACGTAGTCGGTCAGGTTAATGTATTCTTCTCTCTTCTGCGGGAGCCGTAGTTTTCCTCCGTTGAGGGCGACCAGCTTCCTAGTTATCGTCCTCATTCCCTTTTCGGCATCCTTCTCTTCTAGGCGGTGCAGGCATTCCATGATGGCAGTGGGGTGAGCCCGTTCTTGGGTGGAATCATCGTCTCTGTTGGCCGTTCCATAATTAGCATCGCCTTCCCGGACACTCGGATGTGCTGCTACAGGGTTCCTGCTGTTACTGCGACGGAGGTTGTCCCACTCGGTGTGCAAGTTCTTCATCTCATCCTGGAGAGCGACTCTGTCTCGTTCCTTCGCCGAAAGTTGACGTTGAAGCAGGGTCCTCCTGAAGCTCCTAGTGCCCGGTCTTCCTGTGCAGATGGGTCATGTAGCCCGTAGAGTAGTATATTGAAGGTAGGAGACCCTCTCTCAAACATGTTTTGACATGTATGGACATACACAAGCATGAAGATCAAGGCACCATACGTACTAACGGACGCCTGCAGCCCCTCCTCTTGGCCGAGGCCCTCACGGAACGCGGTGATTACAAGAGTGATGTGATCGACAGGCGCCTGAGGGAAGCTGCCAAAGAACTCCGAGCGAAAGAGGATGTCACCGTCCGTCGGGCCGATAAAACCGCTGCGTTTGTACTCATCCGCACTGAAGAATACCACCACAAGTTGGATGAGATACTGGCAGACAGCAGCAAATTCCAGAAAATCACCAAGAACCCGGTAGATGACATTAAACGTGAGGCTAATAGGATTATTGAGACTGTCAATGCAGCTTCCAATGCCCTTCACTTGCTGCCGATCGTAGGGGACTACGACCTTGGCTACATATACGGGAACGTTAAAACCCATAAACCAGGGAACCCGTTACGCCCCATTATTAGCCAAATTCCCGCTCCTACATACCAGCTTGCGAAGAAATTGAATACTATTTTGACTCCTTATGTTCCAGATGACCACAGTTTGAAGTCATCTGCCGAGTTTTTAGAAGCACTGAAAACGACACCCCCCGGAGGAGTTATTGCATCGATGGACGTGGAGTCCCTCTTCACGAACGTCCCGTGGATGAAACAATTCAAGATAATCCTGGATCGTGTATATAGAGACGACTCCACGCCACATTAAACATCCCTGAGCATGCCCTCCGAAAACTCCTTGAAATTTGTACAAAAAGGCCCCTTTCTCCACCCACGAGGACATATGTACACACAGAAAGACGGAAAGTAGTAGTAGCGATGGGTTCTCCCCTCGGAGTACTTTTCGCGAACTTCTACATGGGTGCTGTGGAACGTCGGGTATTCGCCAACATCGAGAAGCCGTCTATGTACGTCCGGTATATTGACAGACACTTTTTCATTCAGCGCCAGCACGGTGGAAGAAAAATAGAGCGCCTGCGACAAGCCTTCCACGACCACAGCAGACTCAACTTCACCATCGCAACATTGTCCGTGACCGTCGCCTCCCCTTTCCTTGACGTCCTCGTCGGGCAACAAGAGGAGCGCTTCGTAACACAGGTGTATACGAAACCCACGAACCTGGGCATGTGCCCTGAACGGCGAGAGCGATGTCCAGAGAGATACAAGCGCACTGCGATCAGCGCCTTCATCAGGAGAGCTCTCTCACACTGCTCTTCGTGGAAGGACACGCACACTGAATTAGAACGTGTTGCCCAAGTTTTAATTAACAACGGGTATTCCCAACCGGGACATCACTAAATGCATTCGCAGAAACATCGATAAGTGGTATCAGCAGGAGCCTCGTCCGCCGCCCTTGAAGACGTCACTCTCTTTTACAAGGGAGTATTTCATAAGAAATACAAAGAGGACGAGCGAGCCCTTCGTACCATCATAGAAAGGAACGTCTCCCCCAACGGGACCCTGCGAAAAAAGTGAAACTAATAATTTACTACAAGAACCAAGAAGACCAGTGGCCTGATTATGAAAAAACAATCCAGCCCCGTGTGCAGGACCCTCTCAAGAAAACTAACGTTGTCTACCAGTACAAATGCCCTGTCCGGGAATGCCCCGGCGCTTACATTGGTATGACGACTATGCGATTTTCGAAGAGGATATCCTGCCACGCTCAGGAAGGCGCCATCCATAATCATGGCCAAAAACGTCCACAATACCAGGATAATTAGGAATGACATTATTCCTAATATCAGAATTATTATCGAATGGCAGCAGACCACCGTCGCCTCCGCCTCTTGGAGGCCCTACACATCGGGAAGGAGAGACCCAGCCTCAACACCACCCAAGAGACTTCACTCCTGCCGACGGTGGCACGAAGGGCGCCGCCCGCCAGCACCATAGAGCCGATCGCACGGGCCAATCAGGTGCCCCGTCTATCGGCAATGACCTTCCCAATACTACGCTCCCAGTCTCCAGCGTCCGCAGAGAAGAGCAGTGCGAGCTTCCACCTCTGCAAGACGGCTTGACTCAGGGACTTAATCCTCTGTTCAGCCAATGAAAATGCAGCGCCCATCAGACAGAGCACCTGGGACACAATAAATACCCGCCCGAACGACCCGTATTTCAATCAGTTCAAGCTCACCTTTCCTTGAAAATGAACCGATGATACGGTTTGGAAACGTTGGAATTCCGTTACACCCTTAGACTAAGATTTGTTAACCACTTTTGTTATCATATCAATAAAATTATTTTTAGAAAACATTTCTTTCACCGAGATATGAACATCGGCCAGCTATTAGCAAATATCCAGCCCATGATGAGAAGAGAATAATAAGAAGAATTGAAAAGACCATATATAAAATCAATTCCACTGATGCTGCCATCATCTTTAACAAAACATGTTTGAGAGAGGGTCTCCTACCTTCAAATAATAATAATAGTAATGGATAAGTATCAAGACCTGAAAATAGAAATAAGAAGGATATGGGATATGCCAGTGGAAATTGTACCCACAATCATAGGAGCACTAGGCACGATCCCAAGATCCCTGAAAAGGAATCTGGAAAAACTAGAGGCCGAAGTAGCTCCAGGACTCATGCAGAAGAGTGTGATCCTAGAAACGGCACACATAGTAAGAAGAGTGATGGACTCCTAAGGAGGCAGGATGCAACCCGGAACCCCACACTATAAATACCACCCAGTCGAATTGGAGGACTCTGATAGAGCAAAAAAAAAAAATAAATAAATAAATAAATAAAAATAATAGTAAATAATAATAATAATAGTGTATCCATTGTCTAGAGGTCACAAACTCTGTAACTGGAATTGCCTTCATACAACCTCTCACGAAATTGGCTATTGCTGTCAGTGCACCTCACAATGTGCAATGTAGTAGGTATCACTAAAGGTTGTCTGCATGCAGCATCCATTCAATCGTTTGTTGCTCCCACATCTACTCCATCTCCGTTCCTACTTCCTTTCTTTCACCTTGCTGTCCAACCGCTCCATCTGTTATTTGTCTTAAGGGCTGAGTGGCTGTAAGTGCCCCAGCGCTAGGATTTATGGCATTATTTTCATAAATGAGGTTCAGCTTTCCCTCACCGATGGTCCACATTTGATTAAGCAGAAAAAGTCCCTTAGATCAAAACTGACCATTTCGACCCTCTCTCATACATGGGCCCCGTCTAATA
The DNA here is from genome assembly GCF_015104395.2 of Macrobrachium nipponense. Classification (NCBI taxonomy): domain Eukaryota; kingdom Metazoa; phylum Arthropoda; class Malacostraca; order Decapoda; family Palaemonidae; genus Macrobrachium; species Macrobrachium nipponense. The sequence continues at coordinate 63,051,321 of NC_087217.1, read as the reverse complement.
CGTGAATCCGTCTAATACGTGAATCCGTCTAATACGTGAGTCCGTCTTATACGTGAATCCGTCTTATACGTGAGTCATAAGAACAACCGCGAAGAATTTTTATACCACATACTTTCCATGTTGCTTTGATACTATAATAAAATTAGAAGAAGTACTTGCAAGTCTCCACACATTGCTAGATAGCAAGTTCGCCCGAGTGAAATATCTCGTTTTAAGTGAATTTTAAACTGACGTTTCTACACTGAAGGTCAACGACACCGGAACTGAGAGAGAGAGAGAGAGAGAGAGAGAGAGAGAGAGAGAGAGAGAGTTTCAGCTAATGCAAACATGAAAGCACGGCCAAAAGCCTCAAGCAAACAGATTCATGAGCGTTAATTAGAACGCTTACTCGAGTGTTTATCTGCATATTACCAACATGATTATCTTCCTGTGTGAGCTAATTACGGTATACGTCGTGTTTTATTTCCTATACATACACACACACACACACACACACACACACACACACACACACACACATATATATATATATATATATATATATATATATATATATATATATATATATGTATATATATATATATATATATATATATATATATATATATAGATATATATATGTATATATATGTGTGTGTGTATATCGTAGAAAGCTGCGTGATATCAATAAAATACGAAATCAGAGATAAATGGCTCAAGAATTATGTTAGCAGACTTTAATTTGGGAGTAAAAATGCAGGTTACTGCAGTCACTTCAAAATTAAAGGTAATAAATCTTGTTGAATATACAAAGTGTGATCCGACCTCCAGCTTATTCGGGACGCTCGCAAGATTTTCCCCTTGCGCATAAGTTGTCGACATTATATTCCAAACTTTTACCGAAAATTAAAACGTGCTAAAATCTACAGTCAAATAGAGCATTGCTTTACCAACGAAAATTAAAACAAATAAGCCATATTTTATTAGAAATAACTTTTCTGTACAGTTTAACCTGCACATTTATTTTTTACATTTTCACTGTAATAAATACATCATAAATATACTATCCTAAAATTCTTGTATCTTTAAATAAACCTGCAACACCTTTTTCAGACCTTTTTAGGCTATCTATAGACCTTTTCTAGCTCCCCCCCCCCCCCCCCAACAACGACAACAAAATAGTTTGTAGGCCTACTCCCCGAGTAAGCAAAAATACCTTGTAGTTAATGGGACTCATATGACAGTCAGTGCTGTAGAGTTACAAGGATAACTAAACCTGGAATTTGGGGTTTGGGAAGATGAGGTTGGGATTCTTGAAGAATATAATTTGAAGAATATTTATTTTTTAAAGAGAAGGGTAACAGGAAAAAAACGAAAATTGGGCAGCTATAAGTTTTCTAAAGGCTTCCGTGAAAATTATACAAAAGGGCGGTGGATGATGAAGCTGTAGGTACCGATGACAGTTATGGAAAGACGAGAACATTGATGATTTGGGCAAGGAAAGGTTCGTAGGTCTAGTGCTTAGCCAGGAGCTGTGCGGAATATCAGACGGGGCAAGGCTAAAATGCAATACACATGAAGAATTTTATAATTATGAAACATTTAGAAACCACATGACGTTATCTACCCGGAACAAATTTTAATTTCTATGATAAAACTAAAGCCTCAATGAGGAAAACTATTTTCGTAGTCGCAGCAGGGCTTGTTGCGATGAGAATGGGTAAAACCGTGAGCTGGCCAATGCAGGATCTAAGAAGATCGCAGCTCATTTGGGATTGTTCCCAGCTCTACCACTCTCGACACCAGATTTTCTATTAAGAGTCTTAGTTAAATCTACCCCTTATGACACCACGATTTTCTATTAAGAGTCTTAGTTAAATCTACCCCTCACACGACACCACGATTTTCTATTAAATCTCAGTTAAATCTACTCCTTATGACACCACGATTTTCTATTAAGTCTTCGTTAAATCTACTCCTTATGACACCACGATTTTCTATTAAGAGTCTTAGTTAAGTCTACCCTTTACGATACCCCAATTTTCTATTAAGAGTCTCAGTAGTTTTTAAAATTTGAGGACGGACAGAGAGACCAAAAGGCATCTCAATAGGTTTCTTTTACAGAAAACTAAAGGAAACGCACAATTCACTGATTTGAGAACGATTGTCCTGTTGGCACTGCTTTTTCAGCAGCAGATGTTATCGCAAAATGAAAAAAAAAAAAAAAGTGCGCTTGTGTAACCAAGAACATGTTGAAAATAAATCAAGAACGTAAGAGAGTAAAAGCCGAGTTGTAATTCCACTTCGAGCAATGCATGAGAAGTACAGCATAGTCTCGGTGTTCCTCCCTAACTGCGCAATTTCTCTCCATTAAGAAGGCAATTAATGCAGCGTCATGTAGCTTACTGTTCCCTGCTTGTGTATTCATTTGTTCTGTTCTATGTATTCTATACGTATGCATTATTCTGTGTCTTTTCCGCATAATTTTGCCAACAACTGGCTTGTATCTTGCGCATACCAGTACACCTTAAGAATAATCAGTTTCAGGATAATCATCATATGTAGTTGCTCTTTCACTTACGGGTGGTGAGGAATACATTACAAATTACCAAAGGTAAAAGTCTCAAGGTGAATTACAGACAGCAAAAGAAAAGTCTTAATGACATCTACGACAGTCGTTTTTTATTCAAAATCTACTCAGCGTATTACATTCCTCAAGTTGTCTGTTCCAAGGGTGGCTCGATAAAGCTATGCAAGGGTATACATTGTACAGCTGTAGAGCATGCGTACTGCTTTATGGGCCTCTGACATCTCTTTAGGCTAAATTAAGCTGCTCATATCGCGAATCCTGGTAAAAAAGTCACAAGAAAACAAGTCACATGAATCTTTCCTAGATAGTGAACCCCAAATTTTAACCCGGTATGTATCTATGCATCCACCTTTGTACCGTGTTTAGTACAAGGCCGTTGGGGATTACTGTAAAAACATAAACGAAAGACATAATATAAAAAAAGATGAAGACCCTGAAAAATATTGTGAATTTTTCACTGTGACTTTATCACCGGTCACCATGAATTAATGTGACTTTTTTTTTCCTAGCCAAACTTGTGCCATTGTTCCTGTGACTTTATTACCGGTCACCCATATCTCAAGTTATGTCCACAGCCCTCTTAAGATGGAAAACTGGTTCTATTCTCTCCCATCTACGCTCAAACTCTTTAGTTTAAAGTCACTGTGATGTAAAATTAAACCATACACTAATGTTTTTGTCCTGATAAAGAATATATATATATATATATATATATATATATTATATATATATATGCATATTTCTATAAATATACAAATTTCGAGCATGTTAGGTCTAGCAATTCACTTTCACCTGCCACTGGGAGTTTCCATAACAACTTAATCCCTTGTCTCCAAAAACTGGTTTTCTGTTGGGTCACGGTTTACAATGATTAACACAGATACTGCTTTAATTCTATGCTGCCGAAAGGAAAAGAACCGCGTATGTCCTTAATCGATAGTGTACAACAGTCTTGAAATTAAAGCAATATCATTGCTATGTAAACGAGGTCGAATATGTCTGATATTTTCGAAATAAAGGACATGGGTAATGGATACACCGCTACAGCACGTTTTCGTTCCTTGTTTCTTCCAAGTATCAAAGGATGCCAAAGATTGGTAACCCTGAAACTAATTACATAAAAACACACTGCACGTGTCTCTGTGTGAGCGTGTTTGTGTTGTGTGTGTGTGTGTGTGTGTGTGAGAGAGAGAGAGAGAGAGAGAGAGAGAGAGAGAGACTTGGACGGAGAAGACTGTTCCACAAAAACAAACAGGTGGTTTCGTAAGATTTACAACAAGTCTCAATTGGGGAGAAATTAGAGATTATATAGTATCGAAAACATTACTGTTCTTATGTTTTCGTAACGACAGCATTTCGAACATCTTTTCACGTTATGCCAACAAAATCCTGTTTCTTACGCTATTCACAGAATTGCAATACTTACTGTTGTTTATGTACACCATTCCCGCTATTTCGTCTTTATCTTTCGCGCTCTCTCTCTGTATGGTTGCTTGTGTCCCACTTTTCGCGAGAGCCTCCCACATCACAGACAATGAATTGAAACACGCGCACTTTAGCACCACACAACCCAATCCTGTTCTGTATGCGGCAGTGATGTTTACAGTCATCAATGTTACTCAAAATGTACAGTCATCCATACGGATAAGCAGATCCAATAGAAAACCATATCAATTTTAACGCTAGAGTAAAAACTTTAAAATGTATAGGAACGAACATTGGTTCTTCAAAACTATATAAAGGCGAAATGCTGTTGGTTCTATACAATGAACGTTGTAGCATGGGCAGTTACCTGTATGCATATTATTCTGGTTTCTGTCTCTAAGTGATCGATCTATTCATTTATTGGTCGACCAGCATAAAGGTGTACTTTTTGTTATTATCATTTTACGCATTTCATGCTTTGAGGCATCCTATGACTGAACTTGGTGTTGCATTCCTCTCAGCTGCCTCAAGAGAATGGCAACATTTCTTTCCCCACTGGCTGCTGGTTGGCTGGGATAAAGTCGGCCTTATTCCATCACGAGTCTGCCCAACATAGGCCCATATGGTAGGGATTTGTATGGAATGAGAAGCATGGCGTGGACTTATGGACCCGTCCAACCAACCTACTGTCTTCCAAGTTCCAAGAGCAAAGGGACAGAAGCAGGGCTCCCGTGACTGAGGAAACGGTCGAACCCCCTTCATCTCCCACAAATGAGAACGCCAGGGCCAATGGGTACATCTCTAAAGGTGTCGGTCGCTCCCGCAGCGCTCCCCAATAATATTCAATTTCCCTATCAAATTGGGACTATTGATGGAGATATTTCCAAAGTTAAAGGGAGAATTTCTGGTTTTGAAATTGTATTAGATTTGTTACAGATACGTGACATGGTTCACTTACAACGTAAATTGTGAGAAACTGAATTCGAATTTCGAACGACGGGAAGGAGAAAGAAAGAAGAAAAAAAAACTTTCGGCTGGCGTTCGAACAGTTCGATTGTGAACCATCTCTCCAGTCCCAGCCAACCCCAGAATGAGCCCCCTCACCTCACCTCAAACATCGACCGCTTTCTAGCCTACGTTTGCATCTCTCTCTCTCTCTCTATCACCCCCCCAACCCCCATTTCCAATCCCCCCAACTCTGTGCTGCCTCATGCTGCCACCCAAAGTATCATACGGCCACCGCCGACAGCCACGTGTTAACATACAGTAAACATAAATATGTCGACTTTTGCGAATACACTCTTCACGAGCAGCACATCGAACCTGTCAGATTTCCGCTTCCGTTGAAGTGGCGCCGCGACAGTTAACCTGAGAGGCATAAATTGCGTATGCCTTTGACATTTCGGACGTTTGTTTTGGTGTGTAGCCAAGTCGCCGACAGGGGGTGTGGTCAACAGCTTGGCATGGGAACATGCATTAACTCCGTAAACTTAACTCGTTCCGGAAGGTATCACGAGTGTGTTCATTCCATCCCCGACATTCCCTTTGCCGCGCCGCTTTGCCAAGAAAAAGTACCAGTTAGTCTTGCTTCTGCGACTGTACGTAAGTACGTATGCCAATGCTCGGTTCGTGGCGAAACTGCTGCGTCTATGTGTCTGTGTGTGCTGTACTCTTCTTGTTCCGACGGACGGAGGAAAAGTGACTCTGTTGCGTTAGAGAAACATGGCAGCGTGCCACAACGTCGCACGTTATAAAGAACACAGATAACCTGTTGATGAGACTAATTGGCTTCGGTGTTATGGCATACTGTGGTGGTGCTGCCTCTTCTACTCATTCCGCCCTATTGATTATCATAGATGAGAAGACATGGCAGATGAGTAAGGAAATCCCACGGCTTATTAATCATTCATGCATTCTCAATTACACACGTACCTGTAGAGCCACTTTCGTGTTTAGCCTCACAAGAGATTTGCCGCCTGTCACTCTGACTTATTCTTTCTTGTTGCATGCACCAGTCACGGTATGTCGCTGTGGAATGTGAGATCAATAGAGAACTTGCGATGAAGTTATTTTCGGGGATAACTTTCGTCGGAGTTACTACCAACCCGAAGAGAAGGCAATGCAGCTCCCATTTTTAATATAAAAAGTGATCAAATATTTTACAAAAACGGAAACGCATCCATTTCTTTCATATGCTCAGAATAATCAACAAAACACGGCATGCGGTCAGGTATAAATAATAATCGGGAATTTTAAAGTATAATTTTACAACCATGTGGTATTAAATTCGAAAAAAATAATCACGGAGAATTAAGGCGATTAAGGTGAAAACTGGTAACCTTCCTGAACCAGTTTCCCCATAATCTCACTTATTGCTTGCGCCCGCCGTGTGTGTGCTTTGAAGGAGCATGTGCCAATTTGGTTTTAATTTTCATTGGGAATTGTGAAATCGAACTTAAAGAGAGTCCACAGTAGTTTAGAAAAAATGTCAATGGCACGTACTACACAAATTATACGAGTCATCGCTAAACACGTGCAGTCAATATGATAAGGGAATTAAAGTAAACTATATATATATATATATATATATATATATATATAATTATATGTATGCATATATAATGTATTTACAGATATACACATATATAATCGTAAATTACATGCGATATTACTAGGAGAAGAAACAGAAATATTCGCATATCTACATAATCGTGAGCTGAGACCTTATAGTAGGTTGCATACTGTAGCTGCATTTATTTACATTGAAACTCAAGTGCATATAGTGTTTTTATAGGTAAATGCATAAAGAACCTTGTTTTTTGCTTGTTTCATTGAAAGTGTCAGAAGAAGCGCCTTTTCATCAGTACTGTATGAGCATAAAATTGGACATACTCAATTACGGCGTATCAAATCATGTTTAATAACATGTTAGTCTTGGAAAGCCTGAGGAAGCTATGTCGCACGAGAAGGGATCATCCGGGTAATCGCTCACATAATATAAAATAAATAAATGGTAGAAATACCACAGGACGATTAGGTTCAGTCATTTTGACGTGGAGCCCTGTAAACGCACGCAAACAAACTAAATTACAAGTAATATCCATGTAGCGTTTGAGATCTCTCAAAGTGAAAAGGTGAACGACGCAGTAGACGCAACTGAGTTTCAACGTCCTGCCGATGAAGCTTTTGTGCAGGTGTCTCAAGCGACAATCGGTTATTTTCTTTATTGCGAAAAACGTAATAGCTACTGTAGCACATTTTTCATCAAGCCACCCAGTCTTGATGAAACAAAATAATGGTCAGGGGTTTCATGAAATCCTAGAATTTTTCAGGGAATTCGTGAAATCAGCAACTCACTTAAGGACATTTGATCCCCGGGGGCTAGTACTAAACACGGCGAAACAGTGAATCTATACACTGTTTCGCCGTGTTTAGTACTAGCCACCCCGGAGATCAAATGTCATTAAGTGTATTGATGATTTCACGAATTCTCTGAAAATTTAAGGGATTTCGTGAAATCCCTTGTTTCACAACATTAACATTACTGTAACACACGCACACACATATGCTCCAGGCTTCAGTAACATTCTCACCTCACCAGCCACAGTAAGAAGTTCAGCTCCGCGTCGTAAAATAGTCCTCACATTTGAAATGCAGTTTCCCCCTTTCAATATAAGTTCGTCAGATTCACCGGGGTTATCGATTATAGCGCACTGCAGTCAGGGTAGAAAAAGGAATGGGGCTTGCAGTTACACTCCATAGAGACTTGGCATATATATATATATGTATATATATTAATATATATATTATATATCTATATATATATATATATATATATATATATATATATATCATATATATATATTGTGTGTAATCCATAAAATTAAATGCTCAATAAACATAAATGAGCGTGTGCTGATAAGTATATAGAAACTACCATCGATAACCCTGCACTGTGGTATGTTTACGTAGTGTCGATGTGTAAACATCAAGCAAAATACGGAGTGATCAATGCAGTTATGCCACAAACTCTATATTTTTCTTTCTTTTCGAAGTCTTAGTGAGGTGTCTACTGACGTTTCAAGGATGTCAGTCTCGTTGTATCTGTATACTCAGGATGTAATTATCAGTGAAGTCATTGCCAGGAATTTGTCATTATGATAATCGATAAGTCAGAGGAAGGTCACTGTCAGTGGAATAATAATAACAGCAACAATAATAATAATAATAATAATAATAATAATAATAATAATAATAATAATAATAATAATAATAGCTGCTGTTAAGTAATAACGTTAGAGATTTATTTTATTTATTCATTTACTTATTTAAATGACCATAAAAACTAAGCTTTATCGAACCGTATGTCTGCATGTACGAAAATGAATAAATAAATAATAATAATAACAATAATAATAATAGCTGCTGTTAGTAATTCCATTAGTGCTTGATCTTATTTATTTAAATGATAATAACTAAGCTTTACTAAACCGTATGTCTGCATGTCGAAAACAAATAATACTAAGAATAACAATAGATACTGCTAGTAATTCCATTATAGTTTTATCGTATTTATTCATTTAATAACAATAATAACTAAGCTTTATCCAACCGTATGTCTGTATGTACGAAAATAATTAATTAATAATAAGATACTGCTAGGAATTCCATTATAGTTATATTATATTTGTTTACTTTATAATACTAATAACTAAACTTTATCCAACCGTATGTCAACATGTATGAAAATAATAATAATAATAATAATGGTTACTGTTAGTAATTCCATTATAGTTTTATCGCATATATTTATTGAATAACAATAATAACAAAGATTTATCCAACCGTATGTCTGCATGTATAATAATAATAATAATAATAATAATAATAATAATAATAATAATAATAATAATAATAATAATATTAATAATGGTTACTGCTAGTAATTCCTTTATAGTTTTATCGTATTTATTGAATAACAATAATAACTAAGATTTTATCCAACCGTATGTCTGCATGTGCGAAAATGGAATAATAAAAAGAAGGGTCGAAAGGGAGAGAGACCCGAAACAAAGGAATCGACAATGCGCAATTGACTGGTCCTTACTGCCGACGAAGGATTTGCTGCTGACATCTCAATTGTCAGAGAGCCTCTTGAAGTGTTTGCAGCCGAGTGTGGAGTCTGGCTGCGGTCGATATCCAGTGGAACAATTTTATTTTTTTTTATTATATCTTTGGCTAAGTTTTTTTTTATTTTTATTTTACGAGACATTTTAAATATTACTTTACGCTTAACGATACTTACGTTCATGCGGTTGAATGGTTTTCATGAAAAGGGTTTGTGTATGTGACTGTTTCATGTTCTAATTGTATATGGTTCTGAATTTACGAGGGCGAATTGGAATATATATCTTTTTTGTTATTATTATTATATATATATATATATATATATATATATATATATATATATATATATATGTGTGTGTGTGTGTTGTGTGTGTGTGTGTGTGTGTGTGTGTTTGTGTGTTACGGGAATATGTGAAATAATCAATTCGCTTAGGAACATTTGATTCCAGAGGGCTAGTACTAAACACGGTGAAACAGTGATTCATGTACACGTTTCGCCGTGTTTGGTACTAGTCCCTTGTGGGTCAAATGTGTTTCGCCGTGTTAAATACTGGTCCCCTGGGGGATCAAATGCACTTGGGGACTTTTGATCCCCCATGGGTTAGTACTAAACACGGCGAAAGACAGTTGACTCCCCAGGGGCTACAGTAGCTTCACATCAACCAAGCATTTGACGTCTAGGCCAGTCCCTTGCGACGCTTCTGATTGGCTGTTGATAAGCTAGTCACATGGCTGGAAACTCTCTGCCTCTCTCGAGAGTTCACATGGGCAGGATGTGTGTTCCTCTTCTCCTGAGGGGTACGTCTTTCAAACGTATACCTCAGGAGAGGTGGAACACGCCTCCTGCCCATAAGAACTCTCTCGAGAGACTGAGAGTTTCCAGCAGGGTTGACGCGAAGTCCGCACGTCACCAAGAAACTAGCTCCGCACTGGGAGGTGTAGTGTTAATTGTCAAGCAATGTTATGTTGCTACACTAACTAGACGAAATAGTCATCCTGGTTATATTATATTAACCGTATCTTTTCCAGTATATGAGTTGGGTTTACTAATTAAACCTTTTTAGAGTTAGATTTTCCCCTTTCCGAAATTCAGGTGCTTCATATATTTTGAAACATTACGTAACCTTAATGATAGTAAAATCTAGAATCGAACGAGATACGCGGACAATGTTCAGTCTTGAAGCTGGTTTATTACATTCGATATATATAGTATATATATATATATATATATATATATATATATATATATATATATATATGTGTGTGTGTGTGTGTGTGTGTGTGTGTGTGTGTGTGTGTGATATTACTGTTTTATATTTATTTCTTTACTGAAAACGGTTGGTTTTGCATTCATTTCTTTGCTATCCCCACAGAGTAAGTTGACAAGCTCCATAAATCCTTCGATATTCATAATTAGTTTATTCTTTCTTTTCTTTTTTAAGCCACGTTTGTCACTTTAGGTAATATGCTGTATGTTAAATCAAATGTTTGCCGAAGTATTAATGATAATAAACAACCTAATATATAACAATCTAGGCTAAAAATCATGCCATAAACATTGTAAACTGACAAAAACGATATGAAACATGTAGGTCTATATGCCGCCTTTTATGATCCGGATATTTTGAAATGAGATATTTCCCCAAGAGAATGGACAGCATATTATGCATGATTTATGGTATACGTGTGCCAATCCTAAGCCAAACGAATGCCCTATTCAAGGCTGAGTTTCAAAAAATTGGAAAAGAGCACATCATAATCGGTCCTTTTTTATCAATAAGCTACATTAATATAAAGAAAATCCACAATTATAATACACCACTTTCTAGCATAGTGATATCGAAACTTATTCGGTTATAATCAGTTGAATCACTTCAACTAATGAGATTGCCTAATACATATTTGCAGTTGGTTTCTCAAAAAAAAATAAATAAAAACTCGTTGCAACATGACTGAGTTTACATTAATTTAAGTCAGTCTTCACCCTAAGATTTCACAAATTAACCAAATTTTACTAACCTATATATATAATTAAAAAGGCAAATTGAAGATTGGTGGACCTAAAGAATGAATGCATTGGGTTACGTCATCTGCTGTTGACAAAATCGGTTCTTAATTGAAAATCGTATATGATCGTATCTGATATTGGCTCACGAATACTCGAGACTAGTGAAAATGGTTAATTTTTCAAAAATATTAGTATTTTCAAAAATATTATATAATTTCAATCATTTTTTATTTTCATGAAAAAAGTTTTAAAAGCATATATACTATGCGGACCTACAGCGCCGCATACGTGAGGAGTGCAGACCTCAGCTCTGCATTCAATGCCTCCCCCTCGAATCCTCTCCGCACTTTTGGTCATTTCTCCGCGCTTTGGCAACACTGGTTTCCAGCCCTGTGATTGGCTTATCAACGGCTAATCAGGAGCGTCGTAATGGACGGGCCTTAGACATCAAATGCACGGTTGATGTGAATATACTATAGTACTAAACAAGGCGAGTACATGAATCACTGTTTCACCGTGTTTAGTCATTTCTCATATTCCCTAGGGATTTCGTGAAATCCCTGATTTCACATGTTCCCTGTAACATATATTATATAATTTGTATGCAGAAAATATTGACATATATAGGATTCATTCAGCGTTGATGCTAACTCCTATATAACTTTGGAGGAACTTCTGCTCGAGTGAAATCTCATTTATATAAATGAAAACAAGCTTTCTCCACAATTGACGTTTGTATCCATGCTATTTTAAAGTATTTACTGATAAAATACTAACAAAATTTCAATTTAACCACACAAAAAATATTTTCATTCCGTTGCTATTTTAATTAATAACTCAATTTTCTCATCACTAGACATCTGAAAATAATGATAACTGAATGACAAATGCAATTTCGGTTAATAACGTGAATAGCTGATGAACTAGTAACGTTGAATGTTACCAGTACTGAACACTGATTATATTAAATGATGATAACTTGAAAGTCGATAACTGAATTTGATGACGATGAACAGCGTTGACGATACTAGATGGCGATAACAATGACTCAATTATGCTGGTGACACTGACGGTCGATAATGCTGAATGATGATAACATTAAGAGTCGATAATAATGAATGTTGATAACATTAGGTCAATAATGAGAATGCTGATGACACTGAAGGCCAATAACAAAGGATGTTGATAACACTGAAGGTCGGTAATGATGAATGTTGATAACATTGAGAGTCGATAATAATGAATGTTGATAACATTAGGTCACTAATGATGAATGCTGATGAAACTGAAGGTCAATAGTAATGAGCGTTGATAATTAGAAGGTCGATAATGATGAATGTTGATAACACTGAAGGTCAACAATAATGAATGTTGGTAACTGAATGTCGAAAACAATGAATGTTGGTAACACTGAAGGTCGACAATAATGAATGTTGATATCACTGAAGGTCAACAATAATGAATGTTGGTAACACTGAATGTCGAAAACAATGAATGTTCGTAACACTGAAGGTCAACAATAATGAATGTTGGTAACACTGAAGGTCGACAATAATGAATGTTGATAACACTAAATGTCGAAAACAATGAATGTTGGTAACACTGAAGGCCGAAAACTGCATGTTGAAGATGCTAAACGTCGATAGCAGGGGTTATCAGAGCAGACATCATGGTGCACTTCACAGACAGAAAAAAAAAAAATTTTTGGACCCTTGAGATTTCGGCTCCTTTTTAGTGGACGATTTTGTGCCCCCCCCCCCCCCCCCCTCTCTCTCTCTCTCTCCTCTCTCTCTCTCTCTCTCTCTCTCTCTCTCAAAGGATCCCAGACATTCATCTGTACTAGAAACAATACTTCGGTGATCTCCCAGATAGAGAAAATCCCACGTCCGCAAAGCCTTAAAGATATTAAATATTAGTTTATTATTCAAGCAAAACAAGGTGTAGCGCGTCAGTGGCGTGGTTGGTTTGGTGTGTGCTTCTCACCTCGGTGGTCGCGGGTTCGATTCTCGGCCATTCCATTGAGGAGTGAGAGATGTGTATTTCTGGTGATAGACGTTCACTCTCGACGTGGTTCGGAAGTCACGCAAAGCCGTTGGTCCCGTTGCTGAATAACCACTGGTTCCATGCAACGTAAAAACACCATACAAACATAAAAAACAAACAAAACAAGGTGTGATCCAACCTCCAGCTTACTCGTGATGTGTGCAAGATTTCCCCCTCATCATAAGTTGCAAACTTATGTTCCTAACTTTCAACGTACATTAAAACGTGCTTTAGTAAAATCTATGGCCAAATAGAGCCTGGTTTCATCACCGAAAATTGAAATCAATACGCTATATTTTATTAAAATAATTTTCTGTGTTAACATGCACATTATTGATTTTTTACATTTTCATTCTAATGAGTGAATCATAAATATGTTATCATAAAATTCCTGTATCTTTAACACAAAGCGGAATACCTTTTTCACACTTTTTTAGGTTCACTGTAGACCCTTCCTAGCCCCCCCTCCACCAACAACGACAACAAAATAGACTTTTTTTAGGCTTTTCCAAAAACCTTTCCAACGACAACAACATTAACACCACCAACAACAAAGTAGTTTGTAGGCTTACTCCCCGAGTAAGCGAAAATGATGACTTGCTAATATCTAAGATATCACGAGTAAAATCTTAGACGTTTGCTTATGAGAAAACACAGGCCAATTATGTCTCATACACATTCATGCAAGATGTTCATGTCCTGTGAAAATCTTGAATATATTAGTTATTCACTCGCTGGTACTTCAGTTACTGCGAATAGACATGACATACAAATATAGAGACAAGAAAAAATAATACTGATGGAACTACAGTTGTAAGCTTCCGTAAACATAGGGTGGAAACTGTTTGTTTATTTCTACGTATTATGTCTTCATTAGCGGTTACATGTGCCGGATTGGGTATAGTGAACAGTCAAAGCAAGTAATGATAACAAGTATATATATATATATATATATATATATATATAATATATATATATATATATATATATATATATTTATATATATATACATAATATGTATATATATTTATCTATATGTATGTTATTACATCGGTAGGGAACAGAAAAAAAAAGACGACAGGATGATATTTATTGACGGCACCCCTCTAAGAAAGAATATAATATAATATATATATATATATATATATATATTATATATATATACATATAAATATATATTATATGACTGTGAATTTGTCCATGTATGTGAACATGTATACCCTTAGCTATGAATGCAACGATGAAAACAATATAGCTGTGCGTACATATCACTGTGCAAGAATATGCGTAAATTTTAAGCTTACTAAGATACATGCACACCCTAGCAATTGCAGATGAGAACGAACTATACTGGCATTATCGGCTCCGAGATTACTAGCAATTTGTACGTATTTTTGCTGCTCTTTCTCCTCTGTTCGGTGCCAAGAGTTGCGTAATATCCTGCCCGTGTGATACAATTCTTCTGGCAGTAATGACTATGTGAAGTCACATTCGCATCGGTTCGTTTACAAGCAAACATAAGCGAAGAATTTGTTCGTGTCCGAATGTGGAAGAGGGAAGGAGTAAAATAGATAAGTGCGTATAATATAAGAACACGTAGACAACAGAGAGAGAGAGAGAGAGGGGAAATGTATATTCCAATTTGTAATCATGTACAGCAAGGTTCAAAGAAAGGACCATGGTGTACAGTATAAGGATTGACGTTCGTACATCAGAGAGAGAGATATACTTAGTTTGACATTCAAGAATGGTTAGCTTGTTCCCAAGGTCGCTGCTCTCAGTCCCCGTATATTGTCTTATCATTTCGCTTTATATATATTTATTTTATATATATTTATATAACTATATTCATAATATAAATATATAATATATATATATATATATATAATCATATAAATCTTAGAAAACTGTCTTTGTTGGTTATCAACGTTTCTCAATTATTTGCAGAATTACGTCCTCAGAGCTGCGCATAGAAAGGATGAAACATTTATAAGTACAATCTTGAAAATTATAAAAAATTTGTTTTGAATGGTTCCTGATATTATTTATTTTAATCTTACTCTTTTTTAAGATTGTACTTAAAAGTGTTTTTTTCTCTTTTTTTAAACGTGCATCCATGAGGATGTAATTCTGTAAATAATTTCGAAACGGTAATAAAGATAGTCCATTGTGTGGTTTTCATCAGTCTTCCTTTGAGGATGTGTTCTAGGAGTATTTCCCTTTGCCCTTCATCATTATATATATATATATACATATATAATATATATATGTATATATATATATATATATATAATATATATATAAATTTTTTTTTAAAAAAATATATACTCATACATAGATTTTGGCAACTCAGCACGCATACAGTTCACTGTTTTTTTTTTTTTTTTTTTTTTTTTAATGGTGTTTTTACGTTGCATGGAACCAGTGGTTATTCAGCAACGGGACCAACGGCTTTACGTGACTTCCGAACCACGTCGAGAGTGAACTTCTATCACCAGAAATACACATCTCTCACTCCTCAATGGAATGGCCGAGAATCGATCCCGTGACCACCAAGGCGACCACGTAACTGTGTTAAGTTTCGTACCCATTTTTGTGCTCTGGTTGTAACAGCGGCATATCTTGGCTTCTGTTACCTCTATCCAGGAGCTAAGGTTACCTCCTGGCTGTAGCGCCTCAGCGGCGTGGTTGGTATGGCATTGGCGTCCCACCTCGGTGGTCGCAGGTTCGATTCTCGGCCATTCTATTGAGGAGTGAGAGATGTGTATTTCTGGTGATAGAAGTTCGGTCTCGACGTGGTTCGGAAGTCACGTATAAAGCCGTTGGTCCCGTTGCTGAATAACCACTGGTTCCATGCAACGTAAAAGCACCATACAAACAAACTTCGTGGCTAACGTCAAAATCTAAGATAAACGATCATGGTTTTCTGTTCCCGTTTCTCCTGTCTACGTCTGTTTGAGGGAATTCGTGGTATACGTTTGAGCTTCTTTGGAATTTCCAGAAGTTTATATTAAGAGGTCTTCATATGATTTTGATACATTGTCACAGTTTTTTTTTAGGGTAGCTCTCTTAAGAGCAGTTTTTATTTATTTATTTATTTTTAATTTTATGAAACCCTGTAAAGTTCAGCTGCTAAAAGTGG
>NC_087217.1:63007507-63030007 GCF_015104395.2 Macrobrachium nipponense | reverse complement strand
TTTGCCACAGGCACAATGAAAAAATGCAAAAAGAAGAAGAAGAAGAAGAGGAGGAGAGAGAGAACCATGGTACTGGCGTCTCTGTAAACAAATGAATAGAAATAAGAAAAACTCACAACAGTGTCTTATGAGGGGTCATGCAGTAGTATTCCTGCGTCTTTCTTTTATAATCTCCTCTTCTTGTCTTCTCATTTCTTTGCTTGTTTTCGCCGGGTGATTATCTTCTTATGTAACTGGGACAGTTCACTGCGAAGCGCAAAGCCAACTGATTAACGTGGAACCCGAATCATGTCCATCGAATTGTACAAAATAGAAACAATGCCTCAGTCTCACATGGTGCCTGGCTAAAATAACCCCAAGCACGTAACCTTTGCTTTTGAAAGCATCCAAGAAACACGCAGGTTGACTCTAACCAGAAGGTTCTCTCTCCCGCCTCGGTAAGAAAAAAAAAAAAAAAAAAAAATGTTGGGAGTCCTGGCCACCATTACAGTCTATACCTTGAGGTCCTTGAGTCCTTGAGTCCTTGAGTCTGCATTTTCCTTTTCTCAGTGCCCACGCCAACGCCTCGTTAATAATTTGCCATTTTCGTGTATTGCACCTCCGTAATCTTTCCTCCCATGTATTATTTTGCAAGTGAATTTACTTGAAACGACGAGTTTTACCCTTCCTCCTTTGGTATACTTTTTGTAATTCAACCAACTACTGGGGAGCGCCTCAGTGGCGTGGTTGGTATGGTGTTTGCGTTCCACCTCGGTGGTCGCGGGTTCGATTCTCGGCCATTCCATTGAGGAGTGAGAGATGTGTATATCTGGTGATAGAAATTCACTCTCGACGTGGTTCGGAAGTCACGTAAAGCCGTTGGTCCCGTTGCTGAATAACCACTGGTTCCATGCAACGTAAAAGCACCATACAAACAAAACAAACAACAAACTACTCTCAGACTAGTGACAGTTCATATTCACCTCACAAGAGAAGTCAATCGATTTCTTCAACTTGAACGACTGGACGATGTCTGTTTTTGTCTAATATCTACACCAAGTTAGACAGTAATTCCCGAAGTTAACTTTAGACAGCCTGAAATATTTGATTTATATCCATAAAAAAAATTGACTTTCGTTCCCCTTCATTTTTGTTTAAATCCGACGTTTTACGTTGAAAAGGGTTGGAACTCTCTCTCTCTCTCTCTCTCAGAAACATGGGGTAACGATGCAAGAGAGAGAATATTCGAGTCCTCTTCTGATGAGTCATTCCTAGCATGTTTTGGCGACGAGTTAAAACACTGAGGAAATCCTGCAGTCGCACAGACCAGCCACAACATTGAACAGGCAGCGGCTTTATGGCAACGCAGCTGAGACGTGCTCGCTCGCGGATATTGTCATTCTTGAAGAAGACGAGCCTCCTTTTTCATTTTGCTCTTGGTTTTTGCAGTCATTGCTTTATTCAGTTTTCCAACTTGTTTACTCGATTAATCTGCGTATTTATTCATATATTAATGACTCGGCGGACGATTTCTTAGTGAACTTACAGACTGGATTCCCCTGCATAATAGTCTTTTATTAATTGACAAATAAATTCTACACTTCTTCAACTATCTGGGTTTTAAGTTCTTTTGAGTACAATGGGCAGCAGGGTGAACTTGTGTATATGTTTATCTGCGCAGCAGTGGCTGCGCTTGGCTGAATGCTAAAGAAATACATGTGATAGTCTCTTGGAGAATACAAATACCAATAAGCTCTTGTGCCACAGTTCTCCTTTTCCTCTTCGTGAGAGAGAGAGAGAAAAAAAATTTCTTCTCGATTAAACGAGGAAGGAAATATATAAGCCATGTGGATTCGTCACATTCCATCCGAGTAGTTCAACGTTCATCGCCTGAGGGCAGCCACGACTTGGCCAGGCGTTGGATTCCTGCTTTCTCTGGAGTTTCATTAAATCACATGACAGTTACGTTTTACCTTGTTTTTATTTATTATTTTTATTTTTAGGGTCTTACGTCAGTCACTGTCCAGTGAAGTAGAAAACATAAAAGAGATCGGTAGATGCGATTCTTAACAGAACTCGGTCAAATGAATTACCTTTATTTGTGAAATCAGGGTTTTCAACTTCGTCGATTGTGCTTGATATAAATGACTTTTCATCGTTTCTTATTATCAAAAATCGTAATGAACTTACCTTGGTTACAGTTATTGCCAGATTTTTATTTGTGATTAACATTTATATATGCTACTCATGACATAGTGGTCTTCGTCATTATTATTATTATTATTATTATTATTATTATTATTATTATTATTATTATTATTATTATTATTATTGTTGTTGTTCTGAAGTCCTCAAAACCATAATTGTTAAAAGTTCGTATAAAACTTGATAAAAGCTTTCGAACCCAGAGAGGGGTTCGATAGGTTTTATCAAGTTTTACACGAACTTTTAATAATTATATTATTGTGGACCCTTCAGAGCAAATAAAAAAAAGAACCATTATTATTGTTTGTTTGTTTGTATGGTGTTTTTACGTTCCATGGAACCAGTGGTTATTCAGCAACGGGACCAACGGCTTTTACGTGACTTCCGAACCACGTCGAGAGTGACCCTCTATCACCAGAAATACACATCTCTGACCCCTCAATGGATTGCCCGAGAATTGAACTCGCGGCCACCGATAATAATTATTATTAACAAAATCATTTTCCCATGTCTCCCGCGTACACTTCTCTCTCTCTCTCTCTCTCTCTCTCTCTCTCTCTCTCTCTCTCTCTGGCAACATCAATCCCGTTAGCGAAGCATCTTCATTGCCACCCAAAAGAAAAAGAATAAGCGACCTCCAAGTTCTCCAGTATTTACAGTTTCAGTGCCTCGTAATTCCAGTCCACTCGATCGAAGGAGCCACGAGGGAAGAAGGCCCAGGTGTGTCCCGGATGAGATCTCTCTTCTCCTTCCTCATTGATCAAAGAAGTCTTAATATAGACGTCAATCAATTGCTCTTTTAGCAGTCAATTATCGTCCTTCCTGCCCACCTTCTCCTGCTTCGATTGTCAAGCTCTTCCTTCGTATTTTTGTCAGGGCCAAGTTAGTTTTCTTCGTTTTTTTTTCCGTAATGCAATTGGTAGATAACTCCCAGGAATTGGGATTTTTTTTTTTTTTTTTTTTTTTTTTTTTTTTTTGTTTTTTTTTTTTTTTTATAATAATGAGGGTTTTACGTTAGAAAACTCGGCAAAATCAGATTTCACTTTGTTTCGTGGATCTAAAATCCTCATCGTTATTTGCAAGACCTTGGTTAATTGGGCTCTTGTTATTACCGTACAATAATACATCAAATACTTCTTGTGTGGTGGATGGTTTGTTTTTAAACGTCCAGCAACAAATTTGTTCATGTACTTCTAAAATGTTCATGGGCGAATTGTCAAAAAGGAATTTTTTTCAGTATACTGTATAGTATACCATATAATATAGTGCACTATATATATATATATATATATATATATATTATATATATATATATATTTATATATATATATTATATATATATATTTATATATATATATATATATATATGTATATATAAGTAATCTATATAATATATATGATATAATATATATATATATATATATATATATATATAGATATGTGTGTGTGTGTGTGTGTGTGTGTGTGCGTGCGCGCGTGAACGTGTATAAAGGTATCATTTTTTTCTTGCAATACACGGTTCATTTACGCCAAAAAATATTGCCTGTCAGCTTACTAAACGACTGACAGATAGACATATCTGTCAAGCTTTTCGCATTCATCGTACATCACTTGACAGTTCAGTTCCTCGAGCGCATTGAAAAGTCTATGCAATATCTATGACTTTATTATTACTTCTCTTTTCAATGGTTTTGAACTCATGACGGAACTGCAGAGCAATAACCTCCTGAACCCTGAATTCCTCGTTTCTGTTTTATTCGGAATTTATATTTTCGCCTCCAAGGCGCCATATCATGATGGCTTCTCGGACTAAATCCCAATAATTGACGTCATATCCGGTTGCAATACGTAACCAGCGCTAACGATGGAAGTTCGGTGTAAACTTCGACTATCATTTTACGACTTCCAGAAGGCTTCTTTTATCTTATGTCATCCTCACTTCCGGCTCTGTCGCCATCCTGAATTTTCTTCCGGAAAAAAGAAAAAGAAGAAGAAAAAAGAGGCAAAGCAAACGAAATAATAATAATAATAATAATAATAATAATAATAATAATAATAATAATAATAATAATAATAATAATTGAAAAAGAAACCCACAAAATCACTTTGTAACTTGTTTACTTCTAAGTATTTACATTTAGTTTTACTCCACACTCGAGTACTTTCAGGCCCTGTCTGTGGTCCATTCTCAAGAGATGTTTGGGATGTTAGCCTGGGTCAAGGCCCAGCAGTCTTCTTGACCCAGGCTAACATCCCAAACATCTCTTGGGAATGGGCCACAGATAGGGCCTGAAAGTACTCGAGTGTGGAGTAAAACTAAATGTAAATACTTAGAAGTAAACAAGTTACAAGTGATTTTGTGGGTTTCTTTTTTCAATCTTCAGAAGAAAACTGAAAGAAGTTTTTGTTTGGTTAATAATAATAATAATAATAATAACAATAATAATAATAATAATAATAATAATAATAATATCCCTGAAAAGGAATCTGGCCAAACTAGAGGCTGAAGTAGCTCCAGGACTCATGTAGAAGAGTGTGATCCTAGAAACGGTGCACATAGTAAGAAAAGCGATGGACTCCTAAGGAGGCAGGATGCAACCCGGAACCCTACACAATAAATACCACCCAGTCGAATTGGAGGACTGTGATAGACCAAAAATAATAATAATAATAATAATAATAATAATAATAATAATAATAATAATAATATAATAATAATAATAAAAAATAAAATAAATAAATAAATGAAAAAAATAAAAGTTAAAAAATGCGCCGAAGTTTCTTCAGCGCAGTCGAGTTGTCTGTACAGCGCATAATGCTGTATGAAACTCTCAGCCACGGTCCACAATGCTTTCTGCCCCGGCGCGGTGGTGGCGTATGATATAGGTGGCGGACACACAATCACGACCAACTTTAACCTTAAATAAAATAAAGACTACTGAGGCTAGAGGGCTGCAATTTGGTAAGTTAGATGATCGGAGGGTGGATGATCAACAAATCAATTTGCATCCCTCTAGCCTCAGTAGTTTTTAAGATCGGGGGGGGGGGGGGGGGGGGGGGGATGGTGCAGAATAAGTGCGGACGGACAGACAAATAGATACCTGAATAGTTTTCTTTCACGGAAAATGAAAATTGGGTCAGAAGTGGGTGTAGATATCACCTGTCGTACAATTTTTAGATTTCTTAGAAACATTACACTAATTAACAGTATATACAAAGAACGTAAGAAGGAAATATTGCGGAGGAATTCCTGATGACGCCTTCTGGGAGGTGCTCACGTAAGCTTCGGGCTTAGCTGCATCACGGGGTCAGTGGTTTTTTTTTTCCCTGTTTATGAAAGCATCAGCTCGCAGAGGATTATCGTAAACGAAGCGGGGAAAAAATTACTGGCAATTAAACTTCTGCGTTTGCCAGATAATGCGAGCACATACACACATATACACATGTTTATATATATATATATATATATATATATATATATATATATATATATATGCATATAATACATACATACATACACACATAGATCTATTTGTGATGGCAAGTTGGTAATGTTGGTACCCCCAGAATATGCCGATTACCGCCTAGTTTCAATAACTGTTGAAATTATCGAAAGTTTTTGAACGCCTATCGAAAGTCTGAATGCCTGTGCTGAAAATAATCATGCGTGCCGAGTTTATAATTTGGCATTTGCGAGGGCTTGAGTGCTTGTAGTATACTTCTTTCAATTTGATTTTGACGCAGCTTTTGACTGTGTCAATTATGGGATTCTATTTTTCGAATTTGGACAGCTGGTAGTTGGAAGAAGATTTTATATTGGCAATTGAATGTTTAACTAACTAATAGATTGCAAAAAGCATAATGTCTGGTGTTCCTCAGGGTAATGTTCTTGACCCAATATTATTTATATCATACTGGAGCGTTTTATAGTGTTAATTGAATGTTTAGCTAACTAACAGATTGCAAATAGTATAACCTCTGGCGCTCCTCAGGGTAGTGTTCTTGACCCAGTATTATTTATATCATACGAGCGAGAGGCGGTTTGTCCTAAAAATGAATCCGGTTGCATATTTAGATGATATTACTCTATTTGATCCTTATTATACATTCTGAATTTGGTTTCCATGGACAAGCTTTTGTGCATATACTGCTCCCTTACTTCACCTACTATATGACTGCCCTCTTTTCTCGTCTTATCATTTTCCAAACTCTTTACTCCCAGTCACTTATGAGAACCTATTGCTTGCTTCTCTCAACATTCATACAAATATTCATTACTCCATCTCCCTGGTTCCCATTTAGTCTCGTAACCTTATCGCTTACTCTCAATTTTTTACTAATTTTACGATTTTCAAATTCGTTTACTAATCTCTGTCATTTTTCTTCAGTATCCGGAATCAGTAATGTAACGTCTGCGAGCATAAGTCATCCCGCACCTCATTCACTATAGATTTTCTTATCCATTAGTTCTCACCCCAACCCCTTCCACCCGCCCGTCCCTTCATCTCCAGTACTTGCTGTGACGTTCAGCATCACTATTTACAGATATATCAAACAGCCATTGAAACCTAACCGACTCTCTTGTCTCAGCACCGTTTTTACACGAAACCAGCCACTCTCAGTTCTGTTGTCTCTCAGAGAATGCTGGGTTAAACCTATTACAGAGTATTAGAGCAAAAGTGCAAGCTGACAGCTGAATATTACAGTATGCGTGATGTTCTGGGGCATGCTCCAAATAAGATTTTATATTGATAATTTAAAAAAAAAGTGGTAGGGTTTCCAGTCTTCTTGGAGCAACCCACACGTATTAAATATATATATATATATATATATATATATATATATATATATATATATATATATATATATATATATATATGATATATATATGTACATATATATAAATATACACACACACACACACACACACACACATATATATATATATTATATATATATATATATATATATATATATATATATATATATATTATGTATGTGTGCGTGTCCTGAAAATATTTGCTTATATCTCCTGAAAACTGAAAAAGCATTAAAGATATTTCGAAATTTTGTAAGTAGCCCTTGAAGAAAATTAAGAAAATATTGCGCCAAAAACATTATACGTAACATTTTCTCGTTTAGTTTGAAATAGCCACAATCCAATTTCATCTGGAATGTTAATAGCTGCATGTTTTTGCCTTTCCTTGGTCTGAGAGGGAGAAGAAGAGAGAGAGAGAGAGAGAGAGAGAGAGAGAGAGAGAGAGAGAGAGAGAGAAGGAAGGTCACTCCCACGGTACTAACCACAACAAATGGAATCGCCTATGGAGTGAACCAAATGGAATCCGTGAGTGGGGTAGTTGCGGTTTGCTCTTAGCAACAGAATTTAACAGCTAATTTCACGACGTAGTGGTAATAATAATAACAATATCAGCAGTACTTCGTTGTGAGACTATACTGTTGTCATGCCAGCACTGGCTCCTGATCTGAGAAGCCCCTAAATACTGTAGTGGTATTGGTAATATCAGTAGTAACAGCGTTCAAGTGTTTGATTTTTAAAGATTTCTCTAGGATGTGAAGACGTCAATGAAAGGTATGTCATAGATCAGTTAGTTGCGAGAATGAGGGAGAGAGATCAATAAATAGAAATGTCACGAAGGGCCATCAATAGTAGCAGAGAGAGAGAGAGAGAGAGAGAGAGAGAGAGAGAACTCTAACCTTTACAAGTAGCTGAGAGTAAATTCGTTGCGGGAGGAGTACTTCTACTAACTACTATGTATTGTGTGCTTGCAACAGCTGCTTGGCGTGAACCTTAATCCGTCAGTTGAGAAATCAAGGTCCTTTACACCCAAGAAGAAATTTGTTGAACATCAGGAAACCTCTCGTGCGAGGAAAGGATTTTTAACTCAGCTTGGTCGTAAATCTCAAGTTGGTCGTCTTAGTAAGGCCGGAGGGTTGCCACTATCCTGCTTCCAAGTTCCAAAACAACAAACGGCCGTCACACCGAGGCCTTTGTTGCCGGCTCCTTGGCCAAATCTTTTGAAGGCCGAGAGTTGCCAAGCGGCAGAATGAAGGGAGCCGTTTCAAAGGCAAATCCCGACTACTACTATTATTACTACCACCACTACTATTATACTAACATATACGAATATCTGTGTTACGTGGTTACTGGGCAAATACTATTTCTACATTTTATTCGTTAAGTGCACTCCACGAATTCTGTCTAAAGCGTTGTAAGATAACCTTATTAGTTGCAGTAATTGGTTATAAAATGAGCTGCCATGAGGCAGAATGAAGGGAGCCGTTGCAAAGGCAAATCGCGACGACTACTACTATTAGTGTGTATACGAATGTCTGCGTTGTAACGTCCCTGGGAATACACTGTCCCTACTTTTATACATGTTAAGTACACTCCACGGATTCTTTCTGAAGTGATATTAGATAGCCTTTAAAATTCTCAGTTCCAGTAGTTATTATTATTATAATATGCGTTGAAGTCATTGGTTATAAAATAAGGACTGGAATTCCTAAAAAGGAGCTGTTTTTGTTTTAGGAATTTTAAAATTTCTTTTTATTATTATTATTATTATTATTATTATTATTATTTGGCTTGTACGCGTCGCCTCAGAGGTGCTAGTACTAAACATGACGGAAGCTTCTTGGGGCGCCGTGTTTAGTACTAACCCATCGGGGATCAAAGAATTATATGCAACCATTTTTGTATTGTATGGACCACAAATCACATAAATAAACGATATCTTTGACCCCGAGGGGCTAGTACTAAGCACTGCGTTCCATTAGGCTTTCGCCATGTTTAGTACTATAGTAGATTCATATCAACCGTGCATTTGATGTCTAGGCCCGCCTCTTACGACGCTCCTGATTGGCTGTTGATATGCCATTCACAGGACTGGAAACTCTCAGGCTCTCTCGAGAGTTCACAATGGCAGGATGTATGACCCACCTCTCCTGAGGGATACTTTTGAAAGACCTATCCCTCAGGAGGGGTGGAGCATAGATCCTACCCATGTGAACTCTCTCGAGAGACTGAGAGTTTCCAGGCCTGGGATTGGCTTATCAACAGCCAATCAGGAGCGTCGTAAGGGACTGCGCTAGACATCAAATGCACAATTGATGTGAATCGACTATAGGACCTGGGAGGTGACGCGTAGATATGAGGTCAAAATAGCACCAATTTTTTTCTCTCTCACAAAGAAATTTTCGACTGTGAATAAAATAAGACAACAGAAAATGACCCATTACCTTCCTTAGAAGGAGAATTACTTACGTCTGTACTGCAATTAACAATGAACTACGTAAGCGCGCGCGACCGTCCGTAAAATATCAAAATAATTTTATTTTTCTTGTTTACCTCCACCTGACTTTTATATTTTGAAGGTCTGCTGATGTCCGTTTTCTGTTTACTGAGTTATGATGTCATAAGTCATTATTAGTACTTCTGGAATCACCATAATTTTTTCCTGCGGTGATGAAGTTAGTCCTCATTGTTTTCATATTCTTAAAATCTTTTCTTATCTTTGCATAGTTACATTCATTTCTAGTTCTACTGCACCGGATACGTTTTAATAAATACACTATACAAAGATAGAATCCTTATATGTGTAAACTCAACCGGTCACTTTTTACCAGATAACGACTCGACTACGTGGTCAGGTTGGTAACACGACCCCTTTCTGATGCCACGGACGCGAATCCGAATCCTGCTACGGAAACAGGATTTCCTCAAGTCATGCGTTTTGATCTCAGATGTATCCAAAGAGTGAGACAAATTCGAAAGCCTAAGAGGGCGTTGTGGTTATTAAAGTTACATGGAATCCTTATGTTTGTCTCGATCAAAATTGTACAGTAAAATGAACTGCATATCTTTCAAGGACAACATTCATGTCTCTTACAAAGGCTCAACACAAGCAGAGTTCCCAAGCATTAGCCTATTTGTTTGTTTGTATGGTGTTTTTACGTTGCATGGAACCATGGAGTGGTTATTCAGCAACGGGACCAACGGCTTTACATGACTCCCGAACCACGTCGAGAGTGAACTCCTATCACCAGAAATACACACCTCTCACTCCTCAATGGAATGGCCGAGAATCGAACCCGCGACCACCGAGGTGGGACGCAAACACCATACCAACCACGCCACTGAGGCGCTTTACATTAGCCTATTGTGCATCAGACCAAGACAAGACGAGGCTCACCAACAGCCCTTTCGTGTCTTGTCTTGAAAAATTGTGAATGAGATCAAGGCTGGAAATTTAATGCTAGTAAGCGCTTCACAGAGGCTTGCACATCAGATTATGCAAATGCGTACCTACGCCTCTACGCATATACTGTCCCAAGGCTGTCCTTGGTACAGCTTACAAACTACAACAAATGATGTTTCAAGTATATGTGCTCGTCTCTCGTTTCTGAAGCAGATTCGCGAGAACTTGTTCTCCTGAGGAAAAAGACAAATATAGTATTATATGTGACACCAGGAATGATGAGGAAACTTGCAGGATATTCGTTAACCGATGCGCCTGATAGCAAGAACTATCACAGCTTATAGATACAATAAAGTGAGACAAGATTACATCGATAAGACAGGGAGATAAATACTTACGGTCCTTCTTCATGTAGCAGTTATTATACTCTTGGTGCTATCCTTTTAAAAGAAACCGGTGGCCTTTGAAAAAAAAAGAAGGGGTTAATTAATACGTATTGGAATCTTATCTTAGCAGCTGTGTACGTAAAACTGAATAATTTCTCACACACACGGAAAGGACATGGGAGCTCTGAGGCAGAAGGGCATATATATATATATATATATATATATATATATATATATATATATATATATATATATATATATATATACCAAGTCGCCGAACTTAGAATGAAACTTTAGCGTCCCAAGACACTGCAACTGCAGAGCAACCAGTTGAATAATCTTAGGCGTCAGAGTTACTGTTGCAACAAAGAAATGCCATGAAATCACTCCTCAATCTTCATACATAAAAGAAAGAGGATATGAGCCAACAGGATATTCACTTACTCATTAACTTGCCCCCTATGTTTTCGTGTTTTTCGTGCTATAAAATTTTTGCAATTTTTTTTATGGTGGGATATTTTTTTTTTATGTAGGATATTTTGGAAGGCAATTATTTTACCAGTGCATGTAGAGTATAGGAAGTTTATGCATGAGTCTTCGTCAGTGCAACAAACCGCAAACCATCGACTTTTTTCTTAGCATTTACACATCAGTTCCTCTATTGTTTGGGAACGGATTTTGTACTCCATTACTTAAATCGCATATAAGTTTCCCATTACTCGAATCGTGTGTACATTTTGTTTATTTTCTTTGATATTACAGTGAGCATATGTCAGGTGAATATAACGTAATCCAATGAAGACGTCTTTGAGACTCTTATTTTAATTTGCATCTTAAAACTGACGATCCTAAGAATGTTTAACCTAAAGAATCTTTGCTTCGAGAATAATTAATTTAAAAATCTTGAAACTGAGACTGTTCATCTGAATGTCCTTGATGGAGGATTGTGGAATCCAAGAATATCTGCGAACGGTTGTTTGACCTTAAATTACAGCATTTTTTATGACTTTTAAGAGCAAGTGTAAAACTCTAAAATCTCCGCTGTGATGCCGTAATCATAATTTAGGAAAGCATTTTGTTGCCATAGATTAAGATAAATCAGCTGAAACCCCTTTTATCTTATTCTTCTTCTTCCCTTATTATTATTATTATTATTATTATTATTATTATTATTATTATTATTATTATTATTATTATTATCAATCATCTTTTACAGCTAAAATATAGATTAAAAATAAAATCGGTTTTCTTGTGTCTGGATAGTTTCGTGATAGTTCTTTTTTTCCTTTTTTTTGTATTTTCCAAACACTTAGTTATTTAAAGATTAAAGGTTAGATATGCGTCTTAGCAGACAGTGGAGTGCTCAGTCAGTGTAATACAAAGATCCAGATTAAAAATTTGTCACGCTTCCATGACTGAACATAACTTCACAGATTCTATTTGAGAATTACTTCTTTCTTGTCATGTCTGCTTTCATCAGTTATATCAACTGTCAGAAAAATGGATACGAACTTAGCCGTAAAACAGACTAATGGATAGCCAAGGTGTTTACTTTGGAGACCTTGGCTCCTTAGCAGTCCTGTGTTGAAAATTCTTTGCCTGGTGAAAATTACAATTGAATTTAACCCAGCAATCCATTTGACGTTTAACCTTCATGGAGTTTCTGACAATTAAACGAACTATATGCGAATGTATTCTAACCTTTTGACTTTTCTTTCGCTCGCCTGCTTTTGTATTTTTCGTAATATCTCTTGGTAGGTGTGAAAAAGTGAAACAGTAAATAAGAAAATGAACCAGAAAGCTTTCATGTTTATGTGTTTTTCTTCAATGATTTCAAAACTCTTCATTTTTTTTTTTTTTTTTTTTTTTTTTTTTTTTTTAATGAGGATCTCTACAGCATATGTTTTTTTTTGTATCGCTGGCTTTGCAATGCATATACGTTCAAACCCTTTTTAAAGTTCCTATTTCATTAACCGATCAAGTTTATTCTCTACAGTTAAATGTTATTTCCCTCTTAACTGAAGTTTTTCAATAGGGCAGTGTCCGTTTCAGTTTCCACGTCTCGCCCGTTATCAGTATAAAATCTGTGTCTTTTAACCTGTCCCTCATGACCTTTGTAATCATTTTAACCCAATGAAGCCTGATTTCGTAAGTTGTCTCTTGTGCTTCCAAGAGTCACGAAGAAGCTCTTATGTGGGACAAGGACAGCCTGATTAGATAGCAATGAAAATGCCTTATCGTTAGACGGATAATTCACGTTCATCTTACAAAAGCTTGGGATACACTGAGGGTTAATAATTATTCTATAAAGATGGGCAAAATCGACACGAACATCATTTAAAGCGCTTCAGTGGCGTGGTTGGTTTGGTGTTTGCTTCTCACCTCGGTGGTCGATTCTCGGCCATTCCATTGAGGAGTGAGAGATGTGTATTGCTGGTGATAGAAGTTCACTCTCGACGTGGTTCGGAAGTCACGTAAAGCCGTTGGTCCCGTTGCTGAATAACCACTGGTTCCATGCAACGTAAAAACACCATACAAACAAACAAACGAACATCATTTACACAATAAGAACGAAACAGCATTTACATAACAACCTCAAGTGAGGATTTGCGGTGGTTATTATCTGCAATGACCGTTGGACTTAGGGTAAGTCCAACAAGAATCTAACTCAGATTTCGAACTCTATATATATATATATATATATATATATATATATATATATATATATATATATATATATATATCACATATATGTATATACTATATATATACATATATATATATATATATATATATCACATATATGTATATACTATATATATATATATATATATATATATATATGTGTGTGTGTGTGTGTGTGTGTGTGTGTGTGTGTATGTGTGTGTGCGTGTGTGTGTGTGTGTTAGAGAGAGAGGGAGAGAGAGCTGTTACAGACTAAAAGAAAAAAAAAGGAGGGGATAGAAAGACTTCTACATTGTAGTGCTGATCGAGAAGAAAGACTCACGTGAGAAGTCCACTTTGCTTGCTAGTGGTCTACGCGCGATATAAATAAATCCATTTTCATTCATATATATGTACATATACAGACGTATATGTATGAAAATAAATATATATATGTATGCATATATATAATGAAAAATATAATTATTACCTTCCCCATTACCCAAAATATAATTAAAACTTCCCCAAACATACCTTGGGTACCGAGAAAAACGATGACTGCAAGAGTAATTGAACATAATATTTCCTGCTAAGTTTTATTTGGGAGAAAATCTACTAGAACGCATCACTAAAATATTCTGGCGAAGGCATAAGTGTCTGATGTCAATCAAAATTTGATCAGAATGAAGTCTCTGCAAAGGACGTCAGCTCTAGTTTCAATGGAAGGATGTTATTGAGATGTCGTTTTTTTTGGTAGTTTTTTTTTATTTTTTATTTAACTGAGTATTAATAAATTCTGACTTAGACTTTAGCTTTAGCGTTGCCTTTGAAAAACATAAGCGTGTCTGGAAGAATACTCAGCACTCGAAAGAGATCATCACAGTAACGAATGTGCAGGAATTTATATAACTGCCGATAGACTGATATATATGTATATATTATATATATATATATATATATATATATATATATATATATATATATATATATATATATATATATATAGCATATATATGAATAAACTGATACGAAGTATATAAAACGTGATGCTATGTATAAATAAAGGTTTTTGCCACGAAGGAAAAATGAAAAGCGAGATAGCCAAGCACTTTCGGTCTAGTACGACCCTGAGTAAAGGGTCGCACTAGACCGAAAGTGCTTGGCTATCTAGCTTTTCATTTTTCCTTCTCGGCAAAAACCTTTATATATATATGTATATATATATATATATATATATATATATATATATTATATATATATATATATATATTTACATTTACACACATATATATAATGCACTTCATATATAAAAATACCACACACACCCACACACACATAGTATATTTATATATTAATATATATATATAACTATATATATAATTATTTATGAGTATAATATATTAATATATCTATATATATTATTATAATATATATATATATATTATATACACATATGCATACATAGTATATTATATATGTATGTATATATTTTTTTATTTGAAGTTATAAATGTGATAAAACTTTTACTTTAGAAATCCCTCACACATCTCCAAAGCCCCTAATTAAAAAACTCTACCATTCACCTCTATCTTGAAAAAATATTATGCCCAATTATCTCTTAATAATTTTGTAACGTCGTCAAAGCCACATTTAATGGGTCCCTATTTATTCAGTCTTCCTTTCGAAGTGGGCACTTAGTCCAAGTTATTATCATTATTATTACCGGCTTTATCTTTTAATAAGATTATCATTAACCACAACCACCAAGAATGACTTCTTTCATCCTTTGATTATCTATCTCTATTATTGATCATAAGGATAATGTGACGGAATTTGTCATCTCTCTCTCTCTCTCTCTCTCTCTCTCTCTCTCTCCTCTCTCTTCTCTCTCTCTCGGGCAAAGAAAGAGGGATTACAAGTGCCAACGTAATCATAACAGACCTCGTTAGCACTTTGAAGGCTAAAAGCCGTATATACCTCTAGGGTAGCAAAAATAAAAGGATCATCAAGTGAATGGACGTTGTTCAACCGTCAGATACTTTTAATAATGAGATCGACTTTTACCTGAACAGGGTTCAAGGTCGACATCTCTTGATGTAGTGACTGAAAATGAAACACTAAAGTCCTTCCATCTTCTATTTTCCTTGATAAGCCGAGTTTTACTTCGATCTTGTGTCTGTGGGTGTTTGCTCTCTGTTGTTGTCTGTCTTTTGTTGGATTTAATTTCTCATCCTTATAAGATGGATGCAAGTGTTGTTTCTTTTTAAAGGAAAGAATACACCCACAATATCCATTATTTTTTCTAAAGACGTTTGTTTCTCTAGATAAGAGCAACTGCAATGAAACAACAGACATGAAGTGAGAACAGTGAATAAGTTAAGTATATCTTAGTTTTACCAGACCACTGAGCTGATTAACAGCTCTCCTAGAGCTGGCCCGAAGGATTAGATATTTTTCCGTGGCTAGGAACCAATTGGTCACCTAGCAACGGGACCTACAGTTTATTGTGGGATCCGAACCGCATTATATCGCGAAATGAATTTCTATCACCAGAAATAAATTCCTCTGATTCCGCGTTGGCAGAGCGGGGAATCGAACTTCGGAACACCGGATTGGCAGCCGAGCGCGAAAACCACTCGTCCAACGAGGAACCGAGTACAGTGAATAGCTACAGTAAATTGACTCTTAACGTATTTTCATACGACAAATGCAGCAGTTAAAGCCACACAAAGATCGTCTTCTTTAAATGGAATTTACAGAATAATGTACGTTTTAGTTCCATTGTGAGGAATGCAGACAAACATGTTAATGCTAGTGAAACATTTGTAACGTAAGACAAAGGAATCATTTTCACCTCTATGGATAATCTGCCAGGATATCAAACAGTTTAAACATATTAACATTTTCGCAGGAAAGGAAATGTCTGCTGGCGACGAAGGCTGAAGAGGAAACGGCAGAAGGGAGTATTACAACTGTGTATTAAGACAAAGAAACTGAGGAGTTCTCTATCTTTGTGCATTTACTGATGTCAAAAAGACATCGCATACAAGAAAGCAGCTGTGATCGTATTCGTCAGTGGCATGGGTGTAGTCCGAAATCAAACAGAGAATGGATGAAAGACTTAATCAGTTGTTTTCCAGATCTGGAAAATTTACCACAGAACGGTTCCTTGACAACGTGGCATTTGCAGATAACAAAGGTAGAATCGCAGGTTTATCAAAAGGAAGTCAGGTGGAGGCGCCCAGTTCATCAAAATAAGTTAGCTCTAACAATGAACCAAACATTGGCATAGGAAATATATTATAATGAGGAGTTCCAGGCCCCAGCGACGACGAAATGGCCACGAAGGACAAAGGGAATAGTCCCCCGTCAGTAATCGTCCGCGAACCGATTTTCTCTCACGCGTATTATTGATTTTGACTTTGTCTGGCGTGTTATTGCTTGTCTGAAATCGTCCTGTGCTCCATCACAATCGTTTACTATTGACGTGTTTCTTTTCATTTCAGCCTCGGGACGTGAAAAGCTTCAAAGGTTATTAACGATGACCATTTTACTCGAACTTACAGCAGAGCGTCATACGCTCCTGATGTTTGGAAACACGAAAACATATCGCAAGTGCCAAATATTTGGACAGAATCATGGGGCAGCAATTGGAGGAAATGTCTTTAATTATTTCAAATGTCATTAATTATCGTGTGGCAACAAATAAATGCGTGCCTAACGTGGTATATATTGCGCCCTGTTTTTCAAAAGTCGTGATACACAGGTGTTTTGATCAACACGGGAAACAAAAATCAAGTGCTTCATG
This sequence comes from Macrobrachium nipponense, assembly GCF_015104395.2. NCBI lineage: Eukaryota > Metazoa > Arthropoda > Malacostraca > Decapoda > Palaemonidae > Macrobrachium > Macrobrachium nipponense. Next base: position 63,012,746 of record NC_087217.1, on the reverse strand, counting down.
AATTTGAATAGTGACTGGATGTGTATGTGTGTGTGTGTGTGTGTGTGTTTGTCAGTGATGTATATAACTACAATTACAATGATCCCAATATAAAAAAAAATTACGAACCCATTTTGAATGTAACAGTCGCTTTACCATAAATCATAGTGTCTATCGTTTTACTGCTCCACAATACATTCAGATATCTCTCACTCTAATAACCATTTACAGTAGGTACCATACCACACACAGAGAGAGAGAGAGAGAGAGAGAGAGAGAGAGAGAGAGAGAGAGAGAGAGAGAAGGGACTTAATGTCCAGGGAGTACGAGAGAGTGCGAAAAATAAACGAGATTGCCACGATATTTGTGTAAGGGGAAAGGCTGCCCAGTTGCTCATGACATTATGTAACTATGCAACTGGGCTGATGCTATTGACGTTTTCTAGGACCGGTGATTCATCTTCGAGTCTTTAGAACTACCTCTTAATGAACGGAAGGACTCGATTGTTTATTATATAAATAAATAAATAAATAAATGTGTGTATACTCACAATATATATATATATATATAAATTAATATATATATATATATATATATATATATATATATATATTTTTATATATTGAATTTTGTTAATTCACTGGGTAAATCGAATAACACACATAGCATCGTCACCCATCTGTGGGAGAAATGGTCTCGTTTTCTTTAACCATCTGCATATCTGGAATGTCTTTGATAACAAGTATGGACAGTATTAGTGTCGTACTCAACACGTGCTTCAAAAGTGACACAGGATAGTATGAATATCTGCTCTAGAGTCACGTGAATCTAGGTACCAAGGCCCTCTTATTCCTAAATCGACGTTTCTGTACATGTATTTGGGGTGATAGCGTGGTTTGGTATCTATGCGTCACCTATACTCCGAGGTGCTAGTACTAGAAACACCGTATGGTAAACGTTAAGTAGACGGCCGCACATAGATATAATTTATCAGTAAAATGTGTCGGCCATACAATATAGAAATGGGTGTATATAATACTTAGATCATCGAGGGGCTAGTACTAAACACGGCGTCCCAAGGAGCATCCGCCATGTTAAGCAATATATAGTAGATTCACATCAACCGTGCATTTGATGTCTAGTCCCGTCCCTTACGACGCTCCTGATTGGCTGTTGATAAGCTAATGAAAGGGCTGGAAACTCTCAGTCTCTCTCGAGAGGTCACATAGGCAGGATCTATGTTCCACCTCTCCTGAGGGATACGTCTTTCAAAAGCATCCCTCAGGAGGGGTGGAACATACATCCTGCTTATGTGAACTCTCTCGAGAGACTAGGGGTTTTCAGCCCTGTGATTGGCTTATCAACAGCCAATCAGGAGCGTCGTAAGGGACTGGTCTAGATATCAGATGCACGTTGATGTAAATCTGCTAAGAGTAGGCGACGCGTAGATAACAAACCAAAGTAGCACGATATTTTGTATGCAAGGGATTTTAATTAAACTTAATGTATGTCGTGATGGAAATGGGTTTCGGGAACGCATATTAAACTGTACGTACGTCCCTACACTAAATATTCTGGCGATAATTCGTAAAATTTTCGAAAACTAGGCTTTATTAAGAAGCCAAAAGAAGAAGAAGAAGTGAACAAAAACAACAACAACATCTGGGGAAGGTTTATAGTAAATATTGAAAATCCAGATTTTTCTATGCAAGCAAAACGATGGTAGCCCCCCCCCCCCCCTTTTTTTTTTCTTTCTTTCTTTAATATGGCCAATTTTGGGATAGCTCTTCGGCTAAAAAGCTATCCTAGGTATGACGGTTATTCATATTTTTACTAAACATCAGTAGTTCATGATACACGACATTCAAGTCAGTATGGGGGCAAGTACAACTGTGACTGTTAGCAAGTCTAACAATATTGGTATTCTATTTAAAAATATTTCTTTTGTCTGTTATTTATCATTAGTGGTTGGTTTGGTGTTTGCTTCTCACCTCGGTGGTCGCGGGTTCGATTCTCGGCCATTCCACTGAGGAGTGAGAGATGTGTATTTCTGGTAATAGAAGTTCACTCTCGACGTGGTTCGGAAGTCACGTAAAGCCGTTGGTCCCGTTGCTGAATAACCACTGGTTCCATGCAACGTAAAAACACCATACAAACAAACAAACAAACATCTACAGGCAGAGTCTGCCTTTACATATAATGTGTAGCCAATGACACCTGATCACGGAAGAGCGTTTTCCGAAATTATTTAGTATTTTGCAACTTTCGTAATTTCAAGGGAAATTTTATACGTAGCTACATATTTGTTTGGAAATCTCTTCGTATTTTGCCAGAAATGATTAAAACCTCTAGCCGACAACAATAGCAAGTTCATTTCTAATCCCCTATTTTTTATAATGATGTGTTTAATGTCTAAGTGCACATTTACTAACGGGAAAAACCTTGTTTTGATATTCAACAATTGCACAAGAGAGAGGCACATGATATTGCTGCGGTACAGGTTTTGTAAAATCCTACTGCACTTATTGAATATAGCACCAGAGAATTTTCTAGTTACAAAGTATGACAGAGACTGCTCCAGCCCAAATAATAATAAAGTAATTTACTACGATTTCAGCGATCTCCTACAACCCCAGTAAAATAGGTTGGTATCGAATTAGGCTTATAATCATATGTGCACCAAAAAACGATGTCTTAAGTTTGAAAGACAAGTGACCCTCATCGCATTTTCATTTATTTATTTATACATTTATTTTTTACTAAAATTACATTTACTTGCTAAACTCGAATTGATTTTTCTATGGGATTTTGGAACAACGTCCAGTTTTGTTTTTTTACTGGATTTATAGCATGTTATTGGTATCATTTACGTCACATTAACGCAATTTGCAAATTAGACAAAGTTCCAAGACCTGAAGCTCCACTGGTACAGAAGCTGGATTTTCAAAAATGTATAAATTCGAGGAGTGGATACAGCATGTGTCTACTTCTCGCATCCCACCCTTCCACCCCCGGTAATCCCCCCCCCCCCCTCCCCTCCCCTGCTTCCTCCGCCATCTCATCTCCATGACTGAACGTGAGTAGTGTGTACTGAAGAGAACATTATCAAGTACACGATTATTCACTGTTTCATGAATCACTTTAAGAGCTTCCTGAAATAGATCCGAGAATTACGACATAGTGACACGTGGGAAAGTCCACTTTATACCCAATTACATTTAATTTTATTTGCCTATTTGACTTCTGACTGACGTTCTAAGCTGCAACTTGTAAAGCTTTGGTTTTAATTGCTTTTTAATTACATTCCTTACAACCATTAGATTACAAGATTTTTTTTTCTTTTTAAAGAAGGCTGACACCTTTTCTATTGAAGTTTGTTTACTCTCTCCAAATTAGCGTCAACGTCCCCGATTCCTTCAGCCCTTTACTCTCTGGCCATGCCAAACTACCCAAAGTAATAGGGGCATCCCACTGCTGGGACTCCCCGTATTCCCAAGGCAGACAGTCCCTGTCCCACACGAGAAGTGAAAATTCCTTGCGTTGTATCACTTCGCTTCTGCACGTTCTCCTTCTTTCTGTGTTTCCTTTCACTCCTCTTTGCCTTCGTTCACTGAGCGAGAGGGATGATTCAGAGGAATGGGGCAGAAACAGGGAGCGGCATGATTTCCGACAAACTTACTGTGTATAGTCGATTAGTTTTCTCAAGAATTCGTACTTATTTTCTAACTCTGATGTCTAGGAGCGCCTGTGCTTAAAATAGAAATGAGTAGCACGAGTAAATTTAATCATCAATGCACACAGACACACACAGACACACACACACACACACACACACACACATATATATATATATATATATATATATATATATATATATAATATAATATAATAATAATAAAGTGGGGAATAGTCTTTGTTATAATTACTGCTGTTGATGTTGTTGCTGCTCCTATGTTAGTTGTCTGAAGAATCTTTCCTTCGACACACACACACACACACACACACACACACACACACACACATATATATATATATATATATAATATATATATATATATATATATATGTGATGTGTGTGTGTGTGTTGTGAGGTGTGTGTGTGTTGTGATTGTGTGTGTGTGTGCACTGATTAAATTTTATTTGGATTGTTAGGTCTCTTGATATGTTCGTCTTCATTTGCCTGTTGTGTTATGCACTGTGTATATTCATGATTACGACGATTCAAGAACCAAACAGACAAAAACATGCATATGTTTAAAGGTATATTTGGGCGTGATTGCTGGTCATTTTGTACGCGTGCATAATACGTATAATTACCAGCAATCACGTCCAAACATACTTATGAACTTACGCATGTTTTTGTCTGTCTGTCTGGTTCTTGTATCGTTGTAATCATGATAATAAGGTGTACATAACACAACAGGCAAATGAAGACGAAAATATCAAGAGACCTAACAATCCAGATAACTGACTCACCGCTAAAAATACTCTCCATCTTCTACAAAGAGACTAAAACACCTGCCAAGAAAAGGGAATGAATTAGGAACGAAAATACCCGATCATCGGAAACCAAGTTCCATCAGGGAAAGCGTCCTGTTTCCAGCCTTACTTCTCTTAACTTCCAGAAAAGTAAAGTTATAAAAGTTTGAAAACATTCTCTCTCTCTCTCTCTCTCTCTCTCTCTCTCTCTCTCGTACTCTTGCTATTATACTCCAAATCGAACCAGCCAAGTGGAAACACCCTAAGGAATAAATTCTGGAGGAAATCTGTTTTTCCGATTATTGTTTTCTGTAAGTGAGATGCGATTTTGTCAAGGATGAACAGCTTTCTTTTTTTTATTGCGAGCTTTTATCGTTTGATTTCTTCATTTGTTTTTGCTGTTCATAGTTTTCATTCCCTCGTTTTACTTGTTGGTCGTCATTATCTTCGGAAGAGATTCTTCAGACTAACATAGGAGCAGCAACAACATCAACAGCAGTAATTATAACAAAGACTATTCCCCACTTTATTATTATTATTATTATTATTATTATTATTATTATTTTATTATTATTATTATTATTATTATTATTATTATAAAACGAAATTTTATAGGCGGATGCCGAAACTAGCACAGAAATAAAACAGCAACATTTGATTGTATGTCAAGAGCAAAAATAACAACATATGAACTAAATGACAAGGTAAAACTTATTATCTAATCTCACATGCGCCGTAACGTACATTTCGTTGATGTTACCTTTGGTCACCATGAAACATG
>NC_087217.1:62990007-63002507 GCF_015104395.2 Macrobrachium nipponense | reverse complement strand
TTTTTGGGAGGAAGGAAAAAAAAAAAAAAAAAAAAAAAAAATAAAAAAAAAAGGAAAGAAAAAGGAAACTCACTGATATTTATGAGAGATTCTTTGTCTTCGAACACTGAGAAATTTATGATGTAGTTTATCAAATGCACATCATAAATTTCAACAGGGGAAAATGAATGATATTCATCACATTCCCAGGAAGTGAAAAATATGTAAAATATGAATCAAATGCTCTAAATTTAATAAGAGAAAAATAATAAATACTCTGCACCAATGTCCCATTTTGAAAATGAGGATGCCCTGCTTTTGAAAAGAGACGAGTCTTCAGTTTTACTTTATATGCTACTTTTAAATACTGCAGAACTAAGATCGCAAGCTTTCAGAATTACACAACGAATAAAATGATAACAGAAAAATTTTAGATTCTGCCCCATGTTGTGAAAGATGGGGAATATTCGTCAGTTGTTTGTTTTAAATCAGAGTAAAATATACAAAAAAACTTACAACATCCATCAGACGCGCTATTGCAGATTTTGAGAAGGTGCAGAACACCAGGTTATACGAAATCACATTCTAAACAGACGGCGTTAACGAGAGATGCAGGTGTTTCCCAGTGTCTACTCCCGAAGGATTTTGGTTCTCCTCGCAAGTGTTTCTAATCAAGACGGTGTACTACACAAAAAACTTTAACGAGAACAGAATAGAGTAAAATATAGAATTGAGGCCAAAGACGAAGCCACTGAGGGGTTAGAGGTTTGTATTTCTGGTGATGGAAATTCACTCTCGACGTGGTTCGGAAGTCACGTAAAGCCGTTGGTCCCGTTGCTGAATAACCAATGGTTCCATGCAACGTAAAAGCACCATACAAACAAACAAAGACCAAGCGCTGAGACCTATCGTGTCATTTGGCGCTGAGAGGGAAATTGATTCTCAGAAAGTTTAGAAAGGAGTAACAGGAGGAAAACCTCACAGTTGTACTTGTATGGAATGGAATATAGAATTTAGAGGAAAAGGCAAAACACTGGGACCTATGAGGTCATTCAGAATTGAAAGGAAAATTTGAGAGCAGAAAGGCTTGAAAGGTTTAACAGGAGGAAAACCTCGCAGTCGCACTAAGAAACAAGATAGGATAGGGTGAATCGCAGGATGGAAGAGAAAATATAAACGGAGGTACAGTAAAAGGAATTAAAGGAATTGCAGCTAAGAGCCGAAGTGACGCTGCCAAGGACCCTAAGTAATGCCTACAGTGCACCGCGTGAGGTGCACTGCCGGCACCAACCTCCTACGGAGGCAGATGGAAGAAAAATAATAGGAATAGGACGGACGTTCAGTAAGAGAAATGAGAGGTTGCAGTTAGGGACGATGCATAGATCCTTAAGTAATGCTTACAGTGCACCACGCGAGGTACTGACGGTGCTACGCCCCACGGAGGCTTCAACATGACTAAAGAGAAGAAAAGAAAGAAAATATTTAAATAATTAAATGTGGATGTAGGGGTGTGACTACAAATGTTACTTGGTTAAATTACCACTGTGTAAAAGAAGAAGCGTTTGCCTTTCTGGACAACGGCCATCTTATTCTTGCATTTGAATCTAAGGCTTTATAGTAATAAGCGTTTCCGAAAAGAGTGAAGAATTCATGAAGTTAAGAGGCCATTACGGTGATACAATTGTAAGAAGTGACCATTAGCTTCTATATTATCTTCTTAGATGCTCGTCCGTTCTCGGATCTTTTGATTATCTGTGCGTGAGTTTGAGCGTAGTGTGACTCCTAACATTCGAATGTCTGACTAAAGCATAAATATCTTAATATGTTACCCATGTTTTTCTGAGTTTTTTTTTTTTTTGTATGTGCACTGGACATATGCCTGGGGATTTGTAACCTTGACTCGCAGACATAAGTACACCATTTCTTACGAAAGCACTTAAGATTCCACAGTGTCTCTTCTATTCATCCTACAGACTCTCTTGGGGCATATTTATTGTTGAGGTGTATAAATATAGTAATCATTCATACCATAACGAGTATGTAATGCTGTATGGATACAGAGCAATGCTGCTGTTGAGCACAAACAAACACCTGATGCACCAACTTGGTGCTCGTCTATGCCCATCCCCCTATAGGTCAGCAGAGGCCCGACAGAATTTTCAGGAAATGCCCCCAAGTCGTTTCTCCTCCATGGGACTGAACTCTCTCCTTGGAACCACTGAAGTACCATGGTTCTCACACACACACGCACACACACAAAGACACACACATAATGTATACGCAAATAGAATCCTTTTGATTTTAAACACAGGATTTAGAGACAGAAGAAGAACATGAATATGTTTCCTCTCAAAGAACTCGCTTATCACGCCAGAGGACCAACCAGACAACCATTAATTCAGATAGAGAGGGAAGTGAGACTGATCCTCTCTCTCTCTCTGTCTCTCTCTCTCTCTCTCTCTCTCTCTGGTAAATCTATACGCCGAACTCAAAGAGAGTTAATCTCAATTTCGCTGAATAATTCTGTGCTTTTTCAGTCTCGGAATGGATTGGTCTGTCGGGCAGTCTCAGTGGGTCATTTTCCGGTCTGTTTGTCTTTATCTCAGACATACAGGGCGCCAGTCTGTACGCCATTGTTAGTATAACCTCATTTGTCTTTTCCACTCCTTTCTCTGTCTCTCTCGCTCGCTCTGTGTTTGACAGTGAAAAGAGAGGAGGAGGAAGAAGGGCCTCTGAGCGACCTCCCAGGCGAGAGCAAACACAGCGAAATGAACAGGGCTATTTCTGCTTAGTGACGATCGACTTCACACGAATCCGTGTTTGCACCTGTCGAAGGTCGACTGTGTTTACATTCCTCTCCCCGGGTCGCCGCCGCCCCCTCCCCTATTTCCTCGTGGCGAGAGAATTCCCGGAAGATCTCCCATCTTGTTATGACCTAGATTAATTGACTGAATGACTGTACCAGCGTTGCACTTGTATGTATAATATATATATATGAATCTATATATATATATATAATATATATATTATATATATATATATTTAACATACATACATACAAGTAATGTATACACACAAACACACACACACACACATATATATATATTATAGATATAGTTGTAATATATATATATATATATATATATATATATATATAGATTTAATGTTATGTTATATATATATAGTATTATTAATATTGAATATCTCTTATTGTCAATACAACGGTATAATATGGAAGGAAAAATAAAAGGCTCAAAATAAAAAACAGTATTTGCAACGCTGCAACCATTCTTTCTTTCGGACACCCCGTTCCCTTCTGTGCTCTTGATCATTGGTAAAATATGGACTTAGGAAGTCTTGCAAGAGTATATATACAAAGCATATGTAGGTGTGGCAGTAAGTCTCTATTGGTGACCCAGGAAGGATGGAAATTAAACTATTCCCTGGTGTCTTCTGGCCTTATTAACTCAGAAGTCACCAATAGAGACTTCGCTTGCCACACCTACATAGGCTTTGGGTATATATATATCTTACATATAGTAATATTATATTATATTATAATATTAACTTATTATATTATATTTATATATATATGTTATATATAATAATATATCTATATATCTATATATCTATTATGTATTATAATATAATATTATAATATAGTATATAAATATATATATAACATTTGTGTATGTTTATATACATTATTTAACTGTAAATACATTCAAATTTGCAAGCTTGATGTATTAAGTAATTTCGTATGTTTAAACTAGCAGGGGGCCAGTAACTCAGATGGTATGCATTTCATATTGAATATTTTCACGTTTTAAATCTGAAAATATGTATATGACTCTGCTTTGAACTGTATTATTTCAGTTTCATCTTCGTGATGGCAAGCTTTCATGAAAGGCTGCATAAAATGGAAAATCTGCGGTATTCGGATCTATAATTTGATTTTTCGTTTTACTCGGGGAGTAAGCCTATAAACTACTTTGCTGCTGTTTTTGTTGTTCTTGTTGGGAGGATAGGATAAACTAAAAATGTCTGAAATAGTTGTTTCGCATCGAATAAAAGGCACAGGAATTTTATGATAGGATATTTATGATTTACTTATTAGAATGAAAATGTACAAAAACGAATAATGTGTATGTTAACAGTAGAGAAAAATTATTTCTAATAAAATATAACATATTTTTAAAGCTTTCGTTGTTTCTTTTTCATTCATACACAATATTGCATGAACTTAGTAACTGAAAGGATATTATTATTTATTACAGTACTGAAGACGTTTGGTTATCGCATGCGCACGCACTTTCGAAGTATTCCGTTCTCAAACAAAAACTTCTTTCAGTTTTCTTCTGAAGATTGAAAAAGAAACCCACAAAATCACTTTGTAACTTGTTTACTTCTAAGTATTTACATTTAATTTTACTCCACACTCGAGTACTTTCACGCCTAAAGCCACATAAAATGATTTGGCATTTTAATTGTGACGGTAAACGGCGCTGTTTGGTTAGAAATTAATATGAGAGCAGATAAAATATCTTGGCTATCAACCCTCCAATTTTTCACGAGGCGATGCCAATGGTTTCTTTCCCACCTGCTGTGCTTCTTCCCCTCTGTTTGGTTCCCATGGAAACCAGACAGCAGTTTTATATGTACGTGTGCTTTATTTCTGCCCTATTCAATACATACATACATGTACACACATATATATGGCATCATTATTTCATTTATGTATTGGATAGGGCAGAAATAAAGCAAATATATGCATATTCAGATAACACATACGTACATATATATGTGTATATATACATATATATGTATGTATATATATATATATATATATATATATCTATATATACATATATATGTGTATATAGACATATATATGTATGTATATACATACATATATATTTACATATGCACGTATATACTATATACATACATATAATATTTATGTGTGTATATTATATATACACATATATATGTATGTATGTATGAATGTAGGCATGTGTTGCGTATGTGTTTTCTAAATATGCATGTATCTGTTTACTTTATTTTGGTAACGTAAGAACATCAGCAGTAATTATAAATTCAAGATCCCCCGTGGGTCACCTCACCAGGCTCTACCATGCCCACAATGAATAGGAGACATAACTGTATTACATGAGTTTTCTAAATCCTGACCGTTCGATTTCCTTCGGGTCTTGAGATATTCATTTGTTAATCGTTTAATAAAAACATTATAAAACAATTTATGAACAACGGGATTATGAATATGACGATTTAATTGCTTCCCCAATGCGTCTCAATATATTTATATGTAGTTCATTAAGCTCTAAAATATTGTACGGAATTTAACAACGAAAATGAAATTAAATCAATAATGTTTTTATGACTAGTCCCTGACCCGCTCGCCACACCGCCACACCCGCGCCCTGCGGACTCTTTGCTCCTTGAGAGGCCGGCTCGAGTTCCCCCACCTACCCGTGCCCCTCGAGTTTGGCAACCTCTCAATATACCCAGTGAACCTAAAGGATATGTGAGAGGATGTCCTTTGTTCGCGAACCCTATTCACCCCTAAAAGAACGCATACGCCGTATTTATTCCATATCTCAGAACTGGTTTTGTAGCCGGCGACCATAATGATCGTTTTAGTATTCCTGTCACGTTGTCTACCATTACCTCTCCAGTGGATGATGATGATGATAATAATAATAATAATAAGGGGGAGAAGCAGGAGGAGTATATAGAAGAGCCAAATTAAGCGCGTAAACTGCCTAATTAACGTTTCTCTCAGGAAATTTTGGGGGGCACTTAAGCATCCCGTCTGACAGGCTAAGGGTTTTGGAAGCTGAGGATGTGCAGTGGTCTTTGATATTCAAGAGGACGTTGCAACGAGGAGCTGCTATTAAAATTCACAACATACTTAAGGCATCCAGTAAGAGCCAATGGAGTGCGATAGGCAATACCAAATTGCTGTTTATCAGAAGCCAGCCATAACAATTAGAAGATGTGTAGCTTCTGGTGTTTCGTAATGCCTCCTTGGTTCACTTCAAAATTTTAACTTAATATTAACACATGGACGAATAATATACGCCACTATACTCGGACGACACACCAACCTGGGTTATAACATGGGTGTAATTTAACAATACACGGTGTTGGTATATAAAGGTCATGCCATCAAATGATGCTTAACTTGGAGAGAATTTGTGGAACCTAAGATTTCTTGGCCTTTGGCGAACAGGTATATTACGATCTAGTGACTGAACACGATAATGCACCGGTAAACATTTTCCCGAGATGTAATTGATTACTGGGACCTTCCCCTGAAAAAAAAATGGACACCATATCTCAAAAAGTAATCATAGAATTTTTCTGAAAATAATTTCAATGATTCTTCACACTCAAATTACTACAGAGGTACTAATCTAACTTAACCTAACCTAACCTAGGGGCATTTGATGTCTAGGCCAGTCCCTTACGACGCTCCTGATTGGCTGTTGATAAGCCAATCACAGGGCTGGAATTTCTCAGTCTCTCTCGAGAGTTCACATGGGTAGGATCTATATTCCACCTCTTCTGAGGGATACGTCTTTCATGAGAGGTGGAACATATATCCTGCTTATGTGAACTCTCGAGAGAGACTGAGCGTTTCCAGCCCTGTGACTGGCTTATCAACAGCCAATCAGGAGCGTCGTCAGGGACTGGCCTAGATATCAAATGCACGGTTGATGTGAATCTACTATAGCACACATCTTGGAATTTGCTACCAGTAAACGTCCAGTTATAAAATCCCAAAGTAACATTTTGTGGCTTTACATGCAAATGCAAAATCCTTAAAGATGTGAAACTTATTAATAATATCCCAGGAGCCCATGTTGTACGAAGCAATCAGTTTTCATTTGCAACATTTCTCGCTTAGCAAAGTTGCATTTTCTGTCGTAGATTCCTCACTTTGACCTCTAAGTATGGGTTAAGAAATACTTAAATATATAGTATACATAAATACCTTTATTTAAAACTGCATCCTTACTGAAATATAAGCGCGCACACCAACGCCGATGATACGCTTCATGTACGTCATAAGAACATTGTAAAATGACGCTAGTGTGTGTGCGTTTACATCTGCTTGCATACACGTACATGCAAGAGCGCGCCATTTGCAATATTCAGAGGCCTAATGTTTTAAACATGACATTCTTGCAATTCGAGTATAAACAAACATCACTTGAAAAGGAAGGAGATGATCTCATGGTCGTTGCTCATGCAGTGCTAGGCAACAGGGTAGTTTTATCTCGTCCAACTCATGATATTTGCTAGTTAAACGAAGATAAAAAATATCAGTTATACGTCCATGACGCTTGCGTTGACAACCAATTTGTAGGATGTCTCCGTTTCTAATTCTGGTAATAAGTATGTCATTCGCTTGGACATTACGAGGCGTGTAAACATACATTATATATATATATATATATATATATATATATATATATATATATATTATATATATATATATATATATATATATATATATATATATATATATATATATATATATATATATATATATTATATATATATATATATATATATATATATATTCACTAGATAACTAACAAAAACTCATTTGGATACTTTCTACCATATAAACATTTTTTCAGAGGCATATATAATCGTGTAAGTACATATATACTAGGTATGTGTTTGTGTATATTACATTATTCTGACAATTTTCATTACGTTTTCTTCTTCATTAACGTAGGATCCTAAAAAGATTACGTACAACTTACTTTCATAAGACCGGGTTACTTTTTGAAACTAAAAATAAAATATGTATATAAAATAAAATAAAACACATACACCAAATTCATGGAGTGTAACCTGTTTGTTTTTATTATTTATTTCTCGCCGAGTTTTAAATCAGTAAAGGTAACTAGAAAGAAAATATACTCTGCGGCTTGAGTTTAGGTGTCATTTAATTTTTCGTTTCTATAAACGAATAAGCATCCGCAAAGGCTCTCTTTTTTTCACCATTTAATTTTACGCCTGGCAGTCAAACCTAAAGCAGGTGCGCTTACATCTGTTTCCGCGGTTAACAGTATCTTGAATTGTTCGCTGGGGACTTCGTCCAAAGCAGGTGTTGTGTGCATCTGTTTTACACTTCATTGCAACACTACAGCCAACTATGACTTCAGGTTTAATCAAAACTAATGTTCATCCATTCGCTTAGGATTATCAATTATTTTGGTGTTTAGAGTTGAGTATATTAAGCTTAGTTTTACCAGACCACTGAGCTGATCAACAGCTCTCCCTGGTTCCACGTTGGCCGAGCCGAGAATCGAACTTCGGACCACCGGATTGGTAGTGCAGCGCGAAATCCACTCGGCCAACGAAGGACTATTTTTTTTTTTTTTTTTTTGTGCCTAAGAGAGGAATATTGACTCATCATGAAAATAAATAAATGCATACAAAAACACATTTATGCGGCAGGTTTATTTCTTCCTTGATTTGCTTGTTTCTTCTGAGATACATCTCATTACACAATCACGGCCTTGATACAACCAAATTACAGAGGAATTTATTTCTGGTGATAGAAATTCATTTCTCGATATAATGTGGTTCGGATCCTACAATAAGCTGTAGGTCCCGTTGCAAGGTGACCAATTGGTTCCTAGACACGTAAAAATATCTAATCCTTCGGGCCAGCCCTTAGGAGAGCTGTTAATCAGCTCAGTAGTCCGGTAAAACTAAGATATACTTTTTTCTCTCTCAACCTTCCTCGTGGTACTTCAGATACATTGTTCGTTCAATTTGTGCGCATGCGCCTCGGACCGTCAATAGTGCAAGTAATACATGGGCTTGATTTCCAGTCGTTAGTGGGAACCTTGTGATTCCAAGTGAAACGCATTACTCAACTTTACTCGCTGCTATGTCATTGAATTTTAGACTTAACTAAAGTGGAGAACTAATGCTTTCCCAGGTATAAATGACTTGCATTTTAAAGAGAAGACTCTTCAATTACTAAATGATTTTTAAGACTTTATATTTGCTTCACATTCCTGAATAATTAAGAGTCAAGAGTCAAATGATAAATTCGCTGACTCAACACGGACATGAACTTAATCACGAAGCCAGTATGACATCAAATCACTCACTTTAACATATATTACTAATTGCCTGCCGTGTCGACCATATTTCTAGTTATCAAGGAAGGCGCAATATACTTCCTCATTCCTCAATGAGAAAGGAACGTGTAAAAAAAAAAAAAAAAAAAATTTCCTTACTGGACAAGACCACTGTAAATAGAATATTGGGTGCTATACTTAGGCTTGTTAGTATTTGTTCGTTTGTATGGTGTTTTGACGTTGCATGGAACCACTGGTTATTCAGCAACGGGACCAACGGCTTTACGTGACTCCCGAACCACGTCAAGAAGTGAACTTCTATCACCAGAAATACACATCTCTCACACCTCAATGGAATGCCCGAGAATTGAACTCGCGGCCACCTGAGGTGGGCAGGCCCAAGACCAAACTGACCACGCCACTGAAGCGGTTACTTTGGCTTATTATCTACGCGTCACATACTCCAATATGGCCGAAGCTCCTTGGGATGCCGTGTTTAGAACTAACCTCTCCGGGAGCGAAGCATAATAATATAAACCCATTTCTATATTTTATGGTCGACAAATAATATTAATAAACGATATCTTCGTCAGGCCGTCTACTTTACATTTGCCACACGGTGTTCAGTTCTAGCACCTCGGAATAGGAGGTGACGCGTAGATAACAACCTAAAGTAGGCCCAAATATTGTTGTCAGGATGCAAATAATGTGATAATGTCGTTAGCCTGAAAACGGGTGGATATGGGGCAAGGCCAGCAAGCACGGTCTACGTCAAGGGTAAGGTTACATCAAAACAACAACAACAACTATTGCGAAAGTTGACTCAGAGGAAACGTTACAACAGCCCCCCCACCCCCCCCCCCCCCCCCCCCCCCCCCCCCCCCCCTCCCCCCGCGAAACGCGCCAGTCCATGCGTGGTTGACTCATAAATGAATAAGAATAATTACAAATAAAACCTTTTATCTCATGAGTCACAGTTTCGGTTTTCATCTAATGTATTCAGAAATAATTCATTACTGACATAAAGTCAGGTCAAGTCCAGAAAATAAGCACTTCATAAAGTCAGGTCAAGTCCAGAAAATAAGCACTTCATAAAGTCAGGTCAAGTCCAGAAAATAAGCACTTCAATGACTATATTAAAGTCCTCATCTTATTCATTTTATACCATTGAATAAGTTCTATGGATAGATATCTGTTTATCATTCATTTTATACCATTGAATAAGTTCTATGGATAGATATCTGTTTATCATATTGTATTATGAATACCTATATAATGCTGTGCTTCAAGTATCTGGAGATGCATGATATATAAATTATCCCTCTATCTGTACAGACAATAACAAAATGGTGTACGCTCCGGATTACGAAAAGACCTTATGCATTAATAAAGCCCTTACTTCTATCATCTATTCGAATACTTGTTCAAGTTCAAGGTCAACCTAAAGCACAGCTTTCGTAAGGTTACCTGTGTGACCTATTTTGATGTGACCAAATGACCTTGACATTCATTCCTATTGCGTCCATATATTCCATTTGTAGTGAAATCTACGTTAATTTTACATCTGACAAAACTCCAACGTTAACTCGCTTCCCTGAAACCATTAACACACACACACACACACATATAAATAATTATATATATATATATATATATATATATATATATATATATGTATATATATATATATATATATATATTATATATATATATATATATATATATATATATAATATATATATATAGGATAGGTGATAAGTAGACCGACAGTTATCAAGTAAGATAAGTTTTACTCGCCTTCTTCTGCCTACCTACTCTGTTGTATATATATATTATATATATATATATATATATATATATATATATATATATATATATATATATATGTGTGTGTGTGTGTGTGTGTGTCGTGTGTGTGTGTGTGTGTGTGTGTGTGTGTAATCGTACCACAGATTTACGTCCACGCGATAGCTAGATCAATTTTTTTTTTTCTGAATTTCTTTCGTTTCATGTTAACGTCTTAATGCCCGTAAAAATACGATAAAAATACGGACACTTCGAGTGGAAGAAGATATAAATGAGTATTATTCTCTTGGCAATGATACGGGTCAGTGCTCTTCTTAGCCAGGATTTAGCACAATGAGCTCGCCATACTCCTCTCTCGTCACTGTAACACGTTAGTTAAACACAGCTGTTTTCGAAACATTAACAATTACTTGAAATCTGGCCAAAAAAATAATTATGTGAAGAAAACTTAAGCGAAATAACTAGTTTTTTTATTGATTCCAAGAAAGAAACGAAATGCCAACGCCCAGAACTTTCTCCTGTGAAGGAAAGAGAAAGGAAGGAGACCTAAATGAATATTTTCATCAGTCATAGCCTACTGAATATGTAAACCAACTCAAATTACTATCGTGTGTTTCTGCAAATAACGTATGAATCTGTAAATAATGCTCCCTGTACATTTTGTTTTATACATGTATGGTGACATCTACGCACTATGTACTCGTCATACCCTCATACCTAGAATTAGTTCTCACTGGGATTTACTGCGGCACAACATTCCAAGGATCTTCCAAACTTGAATGACGTGTTTTTTTTATTTTTTTTATTTGAAAGATCGCCATCAGTAATGCGGCTTTTCTTGCTGCGACTTGTGAAACCAGTGAGGTTGTTAATTATACTACGTTTACTTTTTCACATTTATATTACTATTCGGGCGGTGAATTTCAGGCCCACCCTTCTCTATTTCTTGTGGTTGAAACGGGGTCAGAGTAGGCTCCACAAGAACCTACCTTTCTGGTATAATGGAGAACCGATTTTTTGGGACATGGTTACAAGTACGTACCTGGCCATGACCCGCACGTAGTCCAGACTCTTGTGTCAAAGGCTTCTGGCATTCATTGGTAGTTAATCATCCAGACACTCACTGGAAGCAAGTGTATTTTAACTTCCCTGATCGAGAGATCAGCGGCGTTAAGCCAATGATTCTGTTGTTGACGACGCCAGCTTAATTACAATTCGTTGAACGCCGGACTGTGTCCTTAAGGAGAAACAGTGGTTCTGTTTACACCGGATTTTCCAAAGGAGGAGTGACACTGGCTACATGCCAGCATTGAGGATGGCGGCGGCGTGGCCATCATAGCAGACAGAAAGGGATAACAGACGTTGATCAAACCTAGTGAAGGTGACATGTGAACTTCTTGCTTCTTTTGGGTGACAAACATCTTTCCGGTCCTTATTTTCTGACCGTTATGGTGTCAACGACTTTCCCATAACGTTCGCGTGTATCAGGTGAAGAAGGTGTCATTCCTCTTTCGGGAAATCCAGCGCAAACAGACTTGACCGCGCTTCTCCTTGAGGGAAGGTCGACGCTCAGTGGAATCG
>NC_087217.1:62865007-62977507 GCF_015104395.2 Macrobrachium nipponense | reverse complement strand
GACTAAATCAAATTTTCGAGGGTCCATCCCAACACTGTCAAACAGAATCATCATTTCGCTTCAAATTTATAATTCTGCCAGAGTCGTAATGAAGCAGAGAAACGTAATTTCCTGTGAGATTGCGTGATTTATTTACGACTTTTTCTTTCGCGTCTGTTACCTTTCTATGTTCTAAACCTTTTGGGATGTACTTTCGTGGAACGTAAATTTTGCGTAATGCATTTTTAACGGTATCATTATTTTTGGAAAATGTATGCCCTTTAAATTCACCCTCATTTACATCATTTCTTGACCTTTTGTTTCCTCTAATTAAACAGATATTTCTGCCTTCATCCGGATTTGACGAAAGTAGAGCACGTGGCTTATCAGAACAACAATTCCAGCAATTTTGATAAATTTCAATCTCCCTTCTCATGAACAGCCTCTGACGTCACAGAAAAAACACAGCAGATACCTTTGTGGAGTTTGCTGTTTGGTTAAATAATTTTCCAGATTCAGAGACAGAAATGAATTATAAGAAATTACATTTGAAAACTGGATAACTTCACACAAGATACGGAGTCGTCGTTACAGGGGCTGAGCCTTGATCTGAAAAATGAATTGCGAAGTTTTTTTTATTATTATTATTATTCTCTCCGGATGTACCTTAATTGAATAACACTAAACAGTGTTACTTTTCTCTGCTCTTTCCGAAATTTCGGCCTCTCTGTCGGTATGTCTCTCAATGGCAAAATTCTCATGAAATCAGTAATTATGTCCGCAGCATAAACGACCTTATTCTCGGTATGATTCGTGTTCGTATCAATTCTATCATAATTAATTATACTGGCGGTAATGATAATAACGAATATCTTTGTTGTTATAATCATTATTATTTCTGATTTTCTAAACCCAAATCCTGGCGCCACCTAGCTGAGTATTCTTATACAGAGCAACTAATTCTTATTGGAGTAGTAAAGGTTCGGCACTGTCGGATTTTTATTATGATTCCTATGCTGCAATAACAGTAGTTGCTGTTTTCATAGCAATAACAATAAAGTTATAGTCACATGTCACTGTAAACGGAACACAGGCGACAATAGAAGATAGAGTAATAACTTTTATGACGCACTGGGACCAAATAAGATTACGGTACCCCGTCACGAATAATTTAGCATGTGGCTGACATGACTGAAGACAAGGCCTACAGAGATAATTCATCTATAGACCTTGAATGAAGAGAAATAAAATCAAAACAATTACCGAACAGGGGACGATCCAGATGAGTCATGTACCTGCATGGCTCTTCTGGCCAAAAAGGCGAAAGCAAACAAACGCGAAATCTTATTGTTCTCTGAACAAACCAGTTCGTCCTTGGGTTTTCAAAAGGCAGAACCTGAAGTTGCTGTCAAGCACGGCTCGAGTGTCATCCAAGGTGTCATCCACAAGGAAAATTAGAGCACAATCGTGATGTAATCTGGGAAGTCATCTTTTGCTCACTCCTCTAGAAGTGTTATTGAGAAGAAGAAGAAGAAGAAGAAGAAGAAAAAGAAGGAGAGAGAGAGAGAGAGAGAGAGATGAGAGGAGCGAGAGAGAGAGAGAAGAGAGCACGAAGATCGAAAAGCTATTTCCGTAAATAAGACTCGAATCCACTTCTTCACAAGAATCTCGAATGAATCTTAGGCCCTGCATAATTGATCTCATAAATTTAGGTTATCTCTCCTACCACATCATTTTAATAGACATATTTTAACGCCTACATGTACTCCGAGGTATCCTTGAATCAAATGCCTGTTCATAAACTAGGCGTTGAAAATTAATTTTCTTCTCAAGAATTTTTATCTGAAAGCATAAATGTGGTAATGAATTTTGCCCTAGTCTTCATTACTTTCGAGTCTATACCGCGTTTTAGAGATACAGCTTGATGATTATATATATACACATATATGTATATATATATATATATATATATATATATATATGTATATATATATATATATATATATCTATATATACGTATATATATATATATATATATATATATATATATATATATATTGTCTGTGTGTGCGTATGAATATGCACTGGCATAATAATCTCTGAAATATAATGAAACTGTACCCAGTAACAAACTCGCCTTCCCATACATCAGAGGATACCATCTCAAAGTCATGACGTGAACACAGCTTGTAAACGGCTGTGCCAAGACCCGCCCCCCCCCACCCCCCCCCTCTCTCTCTCTCTCTCTCTCTCTCTCTCTGATAAAGACGCTCCGTTTATTAAATCATTATTGGGGGTGGGGGTAAAAGAAAAAACGCCAAGGGGATTATTCTTTAATTAATATTAACGAGCCGTGCACACTCATATACTTCTTTTCCTCCAATCTGCCGGGACTTGAGTTTCTTTTGATCCTAATGACCTCAATTCAGCTGCTATTTTCGACACAAGATGAATTGAACCTGACCCTTAAGTTGAGGTGTATGTGTGTGTGTTGTTGAGGGTTGGGGGGGTTGGGGGTTGGGGGGGACTGCGACGAGGCACTCGAATGATTTTCGTTCATTCAGAAATGAACTGGTGATGACGTTATGCATCATCCGCTAAAGAATGGGACGAAGTATTTAACCATATAATAAAAAATCTTTGATAATCGTTCACTTTTACATGCAATTAACTCCTCCTTTTTGTACGTACATGTGACACAATACTTTTGTTTACAATGTTGTTGTAAATGAGTTTGTCGCCAGTTAAATTAAAAATTATAATAAAACACCAGTACGACAAATAGTTAGGTTTGTCAGTAACATCAAAATGTTCGGATTGGAGGTGAAAATATGAAAGATAAAGTTAGAATCAATAAAGCTCCAAAGATATGGAAAAAAACTCAAAATGTCTGTAGAGAATTTAATCTTTAAATCATAAATTGACTGAACAAACTGCATTAAAACGGCACACTTATGAATAAGAAGGAAACTTGACTGAAAATCATTCACTCAAATCCTTCCAAAATGTAGATCTGGAATAAGAATAGAAGTGATGAAAGGATTCTAGAAATACTGTGCCATTTAAGTATGTCATTTCCAGCCAGTGCTTACATATGCATGCACGTGTACGAAGATGAAATGTTCCGTTGGAAGTTCTCAAACACTCATAGTGGAAAAGAAAAACGCAGATAAGGGTATTTTTGCTTTTGATAGATAGTAACGTTAACGATCGCTGGAGGACAGCGGAGGATTGTCAAGATGCTTGCAAGAATTCGCACTGCTGTTAAAAATAAATTTTTGAACTGAGACGTGATTTCAATATTTAGGCAAAGGGGTACGAAGTGTACTGATAATTTCAAATAAATTCATACCCACACAGACACACACACACGCACACACCTCGTGTCCACAGTGTCAATTTCTGAAAGATTATTGTGATATCACATCTCAGCCCCAAAATTGGTTATCAAGCAGCATCTTTACCCTACGATGCAGTTTCGAACTAGTGTTTTGTTGATTTTAACTTTAACTTATTTTACTCTTCTAATCAGGCAATTTTTATGTTACAGACAAATAAACCAAACAGTTCATCTTACAAGTGTTTCATTATTAATGCTAAGTCTATTGGCAACAGTTTCATTTACGTCATGATCGTAAACAAATGTATTCTTAAGCAGAATGATCTTGAATTCCTGTTTCAATTTCCTCGTGGTCATGTATGTATGTATGTATGTATATATACACATACATACATACATACAGACATACATGGCCACGAGGAAAATGAAACATGCGTTCAAGATCATTCTGCTTAAGAATACATTTGTTTACGATCATGTCGTAAATGAAACTGTTGCATATATATATATATATAGTATATTATATCATATATATATCTATATATATATATATATATATTTATATATATATATATTATATATATATATATGTGTGTGTGTGTGTGTGTGTGTGTATGTATATAGCTTATATTATTTATTTACATACACGAGTTCTCTCTTTTTTTTATCATGTTGTCTCATGTATCTAGATTGTGTATGTTACTGTCTGTATTTGCATATTCCATGTATATGGCCCTGAGCTGAAATAAAGGATATTATTATTATTATTATTATTTTATTTTATTAGATTATTATATTATTATTATTATTATTATTATTATATTATTGAAAACTCTTTCTTCGACGACACTCATGTAGAAGTTGGCAAATAGAACCCCTAATGGGGATAAATTCCCATTGCCAACGCCGTCAATCTGGCAATAAAGATGTCCTCTGTGGGTCGTGAATGGTGCCTTCTTGGTACATATTTCAAGGAGGGATTTTAGGGCTTCCTCGGGGATGTTCAAAGCCTGTGTCTCCTCACATCTGTATACTCTGTCGAGGATGTGTTCAATCGTCTCGTCGACTGGAACGTTCGTGAAGAGGCTCTCGACGTCAAGAGGAGGCGATGATACCTGTAGACGGAGAGTCTCGGAGTTTACGTAAAAAAGTCGGTAGATGACTGTAGACAATACCTGTCAGGGATATATGGCGTGAGGAGTTCATTGAGTCTCTTCGCGATTTTGTAAGTCGGGGTTGGGATTTGGCTTATAATAGGGCGAAGAGGATTTCCAGGCTTGTGGGTTTTTTACGGTGCCGTAAATATACCTGGATTAAAGTCACCCTGGGCAAGGGGAAGTCTGGGAGCATTCCTAGCGGCATGGATTCTTTCGACCGTCCTATTAATGTCTCGTCGGATGTCTTCGATGGGGTTCTTGTTGATTTTTCTGAATTTGGATTGATCAGCCAGTATTTGGTCCAGTTTCTCGTGATATTCTGAGGTCTTGATGAGCACTAGGGCAGCAGCTTTGTCTGCCCTTCTTATTGTTATTTCCTGGTTTGATTTCAAGTTTTTAGCAGTTTCTTTCAATTCTCAGTTTTTAGCAGTTTCTTCAATTCTCTGGTAAGGATAGCGCTTCTGTATGGGGCTATCCTTACCAGAGAATTGAAAGAAACTGCTAAAAACTTGAAATCAAACCAGGAAATAACAATAAGAAGGGCAGACAAAGCTGCTGCCCTATGGCTCATCAAGACCTCAGAATATCACGAGAACTGGACAATACTGGCTGATCAATCCAAATTCAGAAAAATCAACAAGAACCCCATCGAAGACATCCGACGAGACATAATAGGACGGTCGAAAGAATCCATGCCGCTAGGAATGCTCCCAGACTTCCCCTTGCCCAGGGTGACTTTAATCCAGGGTATATTTACGGCACCGTAAAAAACCCACAAGCCTGGAAATCCTCTTCGCCCTATTATAAGCCAAATCCCAACCCCGACTTACAAAATCGCGAAGAGACTCAATGAACTCCTCACGCCATATATCCCTGACAGGTATTGTCTACAGTCATCTACCGACTTTTTACGTAACTCCGAGACTCTCCGTCTACAGGTATCATCGCCTCTCTTGACGTCGAGAGCCTCTTCACGAACGTTCCAGTCGACGAGACGATTGAACCAAATCCTCGACAGAGTATACAGATGTGAGGAGACACAGGCTTTGAACATCCCCGAGGAAGCCCTAAAATCCTCCTTGAAATATGTACCAAGAAGGCACCATTCACGACCCACAGAGGACATCTTTATTGCCAGATTGACGGCGTGGCAAATGGATCCCCATTAGGGGTTCTATTTGCCAACTTCTACATGAGTGTCGTCGAAGAAAGAGTTTTCAATAAGATCCCCTGTCCTCCCCAATATTATTATTATTATTATTATTATTATTATTATTATTATTATTATCACAATAATCGTGGAACGATTCTAAAGAGTCATGTACGTGAAGTCTGCATGGTATCCAGCGGTGTCATTCTACGAATAATACCCTCTGTCCTCCATCCTGTAAGGATGTGGGATGTTCTCTGCCTCTCTCCCAGCGGTCGAGCCCTTTTGAGCTCGCTTTCTATGGTGGCCTCCATAGGGGTACTTGCTCTAACCTCCAAATTGAGGTCAGAGAAGCTATTGTATTGTCAAGACAACCTTGGTATTCTTATGGGGTATATTGAGTCTTGTTTGTTTCATTGTTTGGTTCGCTTTTTATTTATTTATTTTAGGAACTTTGTCAATACACCGAACAGGATAAAATACAGAATTCTGAGAAATTCACTGTGACACGTATAATTTCATGGTCATTATTCTTCTCTTTATGAAAATGGTGACAGAATCGTTAACCCCACCCAGTCAAAATTGTTGCATCATTTTTTCTACAATTACAAATGACAAGTGAAATATTTTTCTTATCAGTTTCAGTGAAGTTATCATCTTGACACCAACAAGAAATTTCTTAACAAAGTTTACAAATCCACAACGCAAGTCGTAATTAAGGAGTCAATAAAAGGAAGGCATCTGCAGCACAATGGTTCACTACGTTAATTTATTTAACATTAACGTTTAATACTGCTTTAAAACTGCTCAGCTGAGAAAGAGCTTCCTCTGGCTTAGCACTTCTTGAAAGCACTGCATCCTGTCTCATACTGAATCTGAATATTCCATAATACTTCAAATAGGTCACCATACTTTTATTTATTCATTTATTTATTTTATCTTTGGCAATTCTACGTCGGACTGATGACTCAGTGCAGATGGCAGAAGCAGTCAATATGCTTAATGAACAGACATATCCTTGAAGCTCATAAACAAGCATAACGATTTCGTTCAACTAAACTTACCGTAATAGCATAGCTTCTTTTGAAATAAGATGTATCTCATGGTTGTAATTACGATGACCTAGGATGTTTTCTCAACATCCACGGACAAGATTGGAAAGTGGCAAACTCGTCCCATAATAATAATAATAAAATAAAATTAATAAATGAATAATAAAAAATAAAAATAATGATAATAAGTAATAATAATAATAATAATAATAATAATAATATGTGCCAATAGACTAGACTTGACGCTGGCTGACAAAATCAAGAAGAAAGTATCACTTATTGATGTCGCAAGCCATGGGACACCAGAGTAGATAAGAAAAAAAGAATGTACCCATAATCAGCAATACTAAGCACGATCCCAAGATCCCTGAAAAGGAACCTGGAAAAACTAGACGTCGAAGTAACTCCAGAACTTATGCAGAAGCGCGTGCCATTTAAAACAGCGCACATAGTGAGGAAAGTGTTAGACTCCTAAGGAGGCAGGATGCAACCCGGAACCTTACTCTATGAAAACCAGTAATAATAATAATAATAATAATAATAATAATAATAATAATAATAATAATAATAATAATAATAATAATAATAATAATATACTAGTTTAACAATAATAAATAAAACAATAAAATTCTCTCTCCGCAACTTATTTATGATCAGCCAATTTCCTTAAAATCTTTTGATTAATTTCTAACGAAGCGTTTAGGGCATACTACCAGCCATCTTATCGCATGATAGATTTAAAAATACGTAATCTCTCTAAAGACTTTTTAAACAGAGTGAAAGAGGAATTTGGTATATAGACGTTGAAAGACAGAAACTCCAAGTGAAAACCATTTATTCTGTCCCTGACCCTGACTGAACAAAATATTCTTCAAGGATGCCAATCTTCGCCGAGAAAAGAGAAACTACTGATCACAGAAGGTAGCACGGATTCTACGGCGACGCCTACGTCAGCCTTTTCCGGTTGGCACCAGTAAACTGTTCGTCGATTACCACGCACAGCAGAGATACAGAAGGCTCGTGTCAGACCACGGTGTACGCGGGCATCTTATCTCATCATGAGCTCACCCCAAACATCAACATGCTGTCATTGGGAGAAAATATTCTTTCTCATGGCAGGTCATGCATCATGTAAGTTGGGCCATATGCCCCTTTGTCCGTTTCTGGTGGCCGGGCATCGCGAAGGGGGCAACGTGATGTACTATGAGGATGCTAAGCTACAAAAGAGGGAAATGAATTGTGCGTTTTCTGTGGTTTCTAAAATAATAATCCTAGAGAGCCACGATATTTCTTTGTGGGTTTGCGAAAGTGAGAATGCGCTTCTTCCAGCTACGAACTTCATGTCCAACAATATCAGTCAGATGCAGTTTTGGAGTTTTAGGGCAATGAATTAGGCTCCTTTCAGTACTGCATCACAATGAGCATTCCTATGCGGCGTACTTCGTGGCCAGGAACTTTCGTTCTCCAATATGGTCCCGTTGGACATTTCAATTTTCGATACTCCGTCTTCTCAACGGTGAAAATTATGCAACGTCAACGTTGAAAAAATTAAAATCAAAATAATAATAATAATAATAATAATAATAATAATAATAATAATAATAATAATAATAAAATAATAATAATAATAATAATAATAATAATGGAGAAGCAAATCCACAGTTATGTAAATGTATATATATTTAAATTTAAAACAGCAAGGATAGCTTCGGGAATCTGTACGGGGAACCGTACAGATTCCCGAAAAGCTATCCTTGTCTGTTTTAAATTTAAATATATGTATATTTACATAACTGTGGATTTGCTTCTCCATTTGAAGACTCGTGCTACTGTGAGGATTTTTTAATAATAATAATAATAATAATAATAATAATAGCGCACTGGTAAGATGCAGCGCGTCCAGATTCCAAGTGCTACAAAATAAGAATGCCTGATGCCTCTAATAGAGAGACGATTCAACTTAAAGACTTTGTTGTGACGGATGTAGAAGTGTGTTGCGGTCTGACACATGACTCGATTTCAAGTTACCTCATCTGGTTCTTATAAAATATGTTTTATTCTGTTCTGTATTCGGATAAGATACGCAAGTCAATAATCAATAATAATGAAGAATTTTACATCAGGATTATTCATAACACTAACAGCGTTGTGTTCCTGGTTTGAATAGTAATGAACATGAGTAAAGGATATGGCCAGGATAGTTTTATAGCTACAATAAGTCCTCACTGATTTTAACTCTGATAATCGCATTTTTCTGATAAACTGGCTCCTCTGATAACCTGACATGGAATACTGTGAATGCCAAGTACTGCAACAGCCACAAGAAAATATTAAAAGCTACAAGTACCAAGCGCTTTTGCGTATCTAATATATACACTTCTTCAGGGTACAGAAATATATATTAGATACACGAAAGCGCTTGGTATTTCTGCCTTTTAATAATTCCTTCAGGCTCTCTCTGTGCATTTAGCCACGTTATCCTTGTGACGGTATATCGATACAAATTATGTCTAATCTTTTTGCCTTTGGAGTTATTAAAATTCAGAAGAAAACCATCCCGAAAAAAAAAAAAAACAAAAAAAAAAAAAAAAATGACAGGACTGGAGTCACACCGGGCATAAAGCTGTAGAGTTTAGGTGACAGAGTTAAATGAAACTAACCAAAACAATCTGCTTGAACTGCTCAAATACTTTCATTTTCACCCTGGCCCAAATTGAGTTCAAAGAATCCAACTGAAGTTTCTAGCGTCTCCCCCCCCCCCCCCCATCCACCAAAAATCAAAGAAGAAAAAGTAGTGATGTCAAGCCTTGTTTTGTCTGTCACCTCAATAAGAGCTGTGGGATATTCTGGAGGTCGCAGCCTTCGTGTTCTTGGGCTGAGCTTGCTGTTACGTAACTGAATGAAACGCTGCATAATGCGACAGTATTGATTCTATCTGTCTCTCAAAGCGTCTAGTATATATTCCGGGGCACGGAAGAGCTCCCAGGCGTGATTTGGATCATAAAATAGGGTTCCAAAAGAGTGGGAGAGTTTATATGCTCTCAGCGCCAACCAAGACCAAACTCATGTGTCTAGATCGAAAATTTTGAGAACCAGCTATTGATGAAAACAAACTTCTAATTATCTGGTCAAAATTTATTATTTATAGTTTACTTTTATTCTCATTTACGCATGCTCTTACACCCCGAGTGGAAGAAAAGCAAAGGGAATAGCCAGTAACTGGCTGGTAGTGTGTCAGAGATTATGACATTAGAACTCAAGCACAGTTAATTAAGAATCTGTTGGCTCCGGTTATAAAATCACAAGTAAGCGAGAAAAATATGAAAAAACAATACTCAAATACTATTTTCTCGGTATATTGAAGGAGCTTTTTAAAAAAAAAAAAATTTGTCTACCTTCGTGTCAGTGACGAACAATAGCTTGTCAAGACAGAATCAACACCTTCCTGGCAGTGATACCTTGAAGTCTGTCAAACAATTTACCATTGTCAGTCCTCATCCACGAACTCAACTGTACCTCATATCCTTAGAGTGGTTATCATTTGCCATACTATCCGTAGGTAAAGTGCAGAATCATATTTCTACTTACATTCCTTCTGTGACAAGCGAATTATTACTATTACGAACTTGATGGCGCCTGCTACGCTGCGCTGGAGCCCAGCACTGCCCGTCATGTCTCCCCTACCCTCCCTATCTCCCACCTTGTCTGCTCCACCCGGGCCGGACAAACAGGTTTGCAGGAGGAGAGTGAATGTGTGATGTCTCCCCCTACCCTCCCAATCCTCTACCTACCTCACACCCACCTGGGGCGGACAAACAAGAAAGATCCACTGGGATTTTATAATTATATGATCATCAGTATTATCATTATACTATCTGACCAACCCATCGCTGCCCAAGGTAACTCTCTGTGGCAACCGATAAATTCTCTCTCTCTCTCTCCAACCTTCTCTGTTTCTTACCCTCTTTCTTCTCCCTCTCCCTCTCACTCTCTCTGTCACACCCTGACTAACCCCGACCCCCTTTGGTGCCATTGATGTCTTACCCCTACAGAATTCGATAGTGAGTCATATTTAGTACACATACCGAAAATCGAAAGTCATAATTTACGACGTTTACCGAAAATTAGGTATGATAAATTCGCAACGTCATTAAGTCTACGGGCTGAACCATCCCCATTCCGGGGAAGGCGCCCCGGCCCCTCCGGCGCCTTTGGTACCTTTTGTTGCTTGAAACCCCATTATAAACCATCTTAATGGTCCCCACTATAACCCTGCCAAGTTTCATGCCCATCGCACCAGCCGTTTGGCCTTGATTGAATGACAAGACGGACAGACAGACATAACACCCATTATAGTAAGATTATTATTATTTACACATGTTCATGCTTAGAGGGCTTCCACATAATAAATCTCCAAGTGTGAAACAGAGGAAGACATTGCGGTAGATTCATGGTAGTTAGCAAAGGGAAATGAGTCACTGGTAGTTATAAATGATATACTTTAGATTGACAAAGATATACTGCCTTCAGAGGGTGAACCTCATTTTTGTTATGATGGATGGTAGGGTCTGGATGATATCATGGGCGATGCAAACTTTGTCTTTTTGAACGTATCCACATTCATATAATAATAACAAACACAAAAAATGTGCTAACGTATACTCACAAACACTGACATAATAATAACAAACACAAAAAATGTGCTAACGTATACTCGCAAACACTGACATAAGTAATGCTGCCGAATGGCCAAAATTTGAAAAAGTTTTTAAGATTTGCTGGTCACGCCGAGGTCATCCGAGGTCATGAATCCAGAGTTTGAAAATCTGCAGCATCGGTAAACTGATATAGTTTTCTGTTGCCCACAGTAACCCATTGACCTGCGACCCAGTAGCAATACACACGCCTCGGCAACCTCCTTTTCAAGCGTTTGTAGATCTCATAATAATGATATCATAACCTTTTCAGTTAGTACTATAACGCCAGCATGTATAAATCAGTCAGTTTTTAGTTAGCAGGAGTGGCACATGACACCACTACCAGTAATAGCAATTGCAGTAATCAAGGGTTAGACGAATTGCGTGATCATCTCAATATGAACTTTCGTCTGATGTTGAGGCAGAGGCTTCAGCAGTGATTTAGCAATTCGTTTATCTCGACATAAACTGTCCGGAGAATTACGGAAACTGCTCCCTCACATGATGACAGGCGAGCTTTCGTGCGCATTCATTCAATCTTGACCCCACGGGCACGAGAGGTTGATATCATCGTTTTAAGAGGCAAATTTTCTCATTTTCGTTTAACTTTCTGCTTTATCTTAAATACTTTAATTTCCTTTTCATTTTCGGTTTAAAAAACATTAACTGTGATCTTTGGACAACCGTGACTTACAAAGATCATATTTATCAATTTGCGTCATCCTCTCTCTCTCTCTCTCTCTCTCTCTCTCTCGTGCGTATGACTGCGTCTGCAAACAGGATACGAAATTTAACAAGTAGATATGTTTTTATGTAAACAAGTCTCGTTATCCTGTAATCATTCAACACAATTTTGGCATTCTCTGCTTGAGTTCCACTGTATTTTGCGTTCTGTAGCCACTTCTATCTCTGCATCATTATTTTCCCCATATAATCCCATACAGAGGTATACAGAAAACTGCATGAGGATACAGGGTTGCAGAGGTGCATGGCTATGAAAACTTTGAGGTGAAATTGAATAAATTACATGAGACAAAAAATTGTGCTGAAGAGAATAAAATACGAAAAGATTCGAGAACGCAAGGCTCTTTTGATGAAAGATGTTGTCTGAATTTAGAGTATGGATCAAATGTTTCTTAAGAAACAATGATGTTGTGGGAAGTTTGCTACTCATAGAATTCACCCCAGATTTAGCAATTTAAGGATGAATGTGAAAATGACTTTTGTAGTGATTTTTATCCGGACTATCCCGTATTAGGGGATAAGTCATGTTGTCGCGATATATAACACACACAGGCTAGCACACATAGACATGTGCATCATATATATATATATATATATATATATATATATATATATATATATATATATATATATATATATATTCCACCTGGAGAAGTTCCACGCTGGACGAGTGGTTTTCGAGCTCGGCTGCCAATCCGGCGGTCACAGTATAAATACTTATTATACACTCTGCCAACGCGGAATCAGAGGAATTTATTTCTGGTGATATAAATTTATTTCTCGATATAGTGTGGTTCGGATCCCACAATAAACTGTAGGTCCCGTTGCTAGGTGACCACTTAGTTTTCCTAGCCACGTATAAATATCTAATCCTTCGGGCCAGCCCTAGGAGAGCTGTTAATTATCAGCTCAGTGATCTGGTAAAACTAAGATATACTTAACTTTTTTTAACCACCTGGAGATCCGCTATAAGGATAACAAACAGTATCCTATTTTCGCGAATACAATACAAACTTCAGGTAGTTTCCCACAATGGGCAGTCTTCCCTGAAAAACTGCTATATTCAGAAATAGAGATAATTCAAATTACGTTCCCCAATAGTATCACTCCGAGTGCTTCAATAAGCGAAAAAAAAAATCTATTCATTCCCATTCACATTCGTTCCCTGACTTCTTTCTGTATGGAGTCCTTGGAAGCTCTCGGAATCACTTGACACTTCGTTTCACGAGTTTGCTGACGCAATTCAACATGTTTACATTAGTGACTACCTTCGACATTCGAAGGGTTTCTTTCCCCAAGGCTGACTGAAGTCAGGCTTTCCGTAATTTACCCTCGAGCTCGAGTCTCAAGGAATATGGGGAAATTCATGTCGTTGCTTTATTATTGTTGTTTTCTTCCCTTTCTTTTGTAGTTCGTTTTATTATTATGATAATCTCTCTCTCTCTCTCTTCTCTTCTCTCTCTCTCTATATATATAATATAATATATATATATACTACATACGATATATATATCTATATATATATATATATACACAGTTATATATATAACATATATATATTATATTATATATAATATATATATATATATGTGTGTGTATATATAGATATATATATGCACACACACACACACACACACACACACACACACATATATATATATATAATATATATATATATATATATATATCTATATAAATATATATATATATATATATATATATATATATAATGAATATATACACCCATACATATATATGTATATATATAATATATATATATATATATATATATATAGATATATATATATATATATATATATATATATATATATATATATTATTTATATATATGTAGTAAATGTGTTTATATAGGGCAACTTAAAATACTTGTTATCACGTGGATGGTTTTATTTTCACTTTAATGGCGTTCGACGAGACCTTTTTTTTTTTCTTTCTGTTTTTAAGGTCAGCCTGTTTATCTTTTCCTCTCGGGCAAACAGCGAAATGGCTCTTCTCTTCGTGTCTTCCTCTGCCGCGTTATTGATTAATTTTGCAGTTCATCCTGCTTGTAAACCTGGAATATTATGAAGAAAATTCCCCTGATGGGCTGTCCATGAAGGTTTATAAATTTGGTGTGTCTGTATGTATGCATATGTATATATACGTATATATAGATAAGTGTATAATAAGTATATTATAACGTGTATTCTATTTTGTATACATATTTATATACATACCTGATAAAGGGATAAAAATAATTAGATGAAAAACGAGACCTAGGCTAAACTTAATTCAGTCAAGAAGTGCACTATAAAAAAAAGAAAAAAAAACACGACAGAGGAAAAAGCTAACGTTAAAAAACGCTCGCTATGATGATGATATAATGATAATGATAATGAAATGTTGCCCGTTGCGAATCTTAACAAAAATTCTCTCCTCTCTCTCTCTCTCTCTCTCTCTCCTCTCTCTCTCTCTCTCTCTGTATATATATATATATATATATATATATATATATATATATATATATATATATATATATATATATATATATATATATATATATATATATATATATAATATAGAATAACACACAGAGAGAATGCCATTTAATTTACGTTATGCACACACACACACACACACACACACATATATATATATATATATATATATATATATATATATATATATATATATATGTGTGTGTGTGTATATACGTATATATATACTGCATAACGTAAATGAAATAGCATACTCTCTCTCTCCTCTTCTCTTGTCTCTCTCTCTCTCTCGTCCCCGGTCGGCTCTCTCTCTCCTCATTCTCCTCTCTTCTCTCTCCTTGTCTCTTGCTAATTTTATTTATACAATCACTTATACACTCCCGTCATAAGCAAAAATGTCGAGCAGGAACAAGCTCGTGATGAAGGATGCAGAACGTTTTAGCAGTCAAGAAACTGTGACCGTTTCATGATTGCTACACGGTGATACCTGAGCCTGTATCACGGGTGGCATGATGGAAAATCGATATTTCCCGTTCGTCATTCTTGCCCCGCCACATACAAGGAATGACTCTGTTTAATGTCGGATCATATGGCAAGAACGAGGATGTTTTCTTAGGATTAGAGTGATCGTTTCCTGGTTTCCCTTTTACCCTCTCTTACTTCTTCCTAATGAGCACCATTTTCTTTGGAAACTTGAAATTCAAGTCAATGGTCCCTAATAAGGTTCATCTTCTGGATAATATAATAATAATAGTACAAGTTTTATTGAAAATAATGGTTATTTCAGCCGCGTTCATTTTGTATAGAAGTTCCTTTATTCTTCTTAATACTTACCTTTCTTCTGTACTCAAATTGGCTATAAAAACGCCAAATGGGGGATTCATGTATAAAACGTGCTATTTGTCCAATTGAATTTATTATACAAAATGCAGTACAACATTTTGTATATATTCAATATGACAAATAGCACTTTTTTTTTATGAATCTCCTATTCGGCGTTTTAATGGCCAATTTGAGTACAGAAGAAAAGCCATTAATAAGAAGAACAGAGAAACTTCTATACAAAATGAACGCGGCTGAAATAACCATTATTTTCAATATAGCCAGCATTAATGAAGGTCTTCTTCCAACAAATAATAATAATAGACGAATATTGAGATACAGACTAAGAGGCAATCCATATAAATACAACCTTTATAAATACAAAGAGCTACCTGATACGCGATGGGAATAACAATTTTCTTTTAAGTAATGCGTGAAAACTGAACAAAATACATGAACCTTCCCTCCAATAATTATATAAATATAATCAGGCATACACTATGAAAATGATAAATCTTAAAGAAAACGAATAAGTCCTTTCGTCCACAGCAAAACTTCCTCTCATTCCCCAAACTTAGCTTGTTTTCTGTTTATTTGTCTAAGAATTCATGGCGGAATCTACCTTCACAACCCCAAGACAAACAGGCAAGTGAAAAGAAACCCACACAATCACTGTGTAACGTGTTTACTTCTAAGTATTTACATTTAATTTTACTTAGAAGTAAACACGTTATACAGTGATTTTGTGGGTTTCTTTTTCAATCTTCAGAAGAAATCAGAAAGAAGTTTTGTTTGGTTTAAACAAGCAAGAGACACAAACAAACGTCTTATCTGTCTCGTGACATATCCTGTGCCGAGCTCGCAATGGAGCCTGAGTTGACTGGTAAATCCATTGCTTTATTTTCGTGGAAGAAGAAAAAAAAAAGAATTAAATCCTTCGTTCTGAGTACCGTGAATCATCGTAGGACATCGCAAAATGGAATAACCAAACTAAATCACACTCGCTGTAGGAGTTGAAGGACCCAATCACATGCGAGTGGGGACCCCCTTTATAAAGGAAGGAGCGGGTGCGGGGAGGGATGGACACAGCTATTAAGTCAATGATGAGATAATCACTAGAGAGAGAGAGAGAGAGAGAGAGAGAGAGAGAGAGATTTGTATCTTTAAAGCATCATGCAGTAATTCTCATTACAGAGTTGGCAAGTTTCTAATTCTATTTTTTTTTCTTCCTTGTCCTTGTTTTTCTCTTTAGAAAGAATCTTCTAAAAGCTCCTTGGTAGTATAAACCGCCATGGAAGAAAGGGGATATAGTTTTCTATTTACGAAGAGTTTTACTTCTTTCCTCTTTAAGGTTGCAATTTCATGCTCAATAAACATAGTGATGAAGATCCAGCGCTCGTTACATTTTATGACGAGGCACAAGATAGGTTGAATAGGCTGCATGCTTTTCTCTGGGGAAATAGAAGCAATGTTGGCGATGAGAGAGAGAGAGAGAGAGAGAGAGAGAGAGAGAGAGAGAGAGAGAGAGAATCTTCATACTAAAAAAAAGGAAGAAATTTCTATAGTAAGTCTTTTTAACTACAATACGCATTTTGCTAAAAAAAAATAGGCTAATTCATTCGAATAATTTTTCATGGTATGAAATTCCGGAAAAACTGTGTTACCATTATTCTCCAATGCTTTATAATTTCATCAGTTTTATTGACGAAACTGTAAACATTGATAATGTTGCACTGACCGTCTATAGGTGATCATGCAAGTTGTCAATTAGAAGTATGATGTGGATTCCACACAAAGTTGACTCTCCTTAGGGTTTTCGATTCACAGTCACATATACATTAAGTATACATCATACACACACACACATTCCCTGCATGATTGGAGGGAACGTCCATGCCGCTAGCTATGGTAGCTGGGTCATCTTACATTTCATATTTAGTTAGTTAACTCAGGATGGTGACCACATAACGGTTACTTTTGGCTTTGCCATATTCTATGTACCATTGACTTTCAGTCTCGTGTGGGAGTCCTTTTCCTTGAACCACTCTCCAGAGAACTTTCTTTCATGCTATTTTCCCGTTTTGGGTGAGTAGACGGGCTAATTGAAGTTCGTTAGCGGATTAGAAAGGAATGACTTCCTCTTTATCAGCTACCTTTCTTTTCTTTTTCTTTTATTTTCCACAGCTCAATTCGATGACTGATGTCCTCATACTGATAGGACAGAGTTTGCAATGCCTTACGTGATGTGCCAGGTTTAACCTCTGATATTTTTGTTTGATAGCAATATTTTTTTTTATTTTCTTCTTTGTTTTATCTTCTGTCACATACGGCCCCTGTATTTGTTGGTATCTTGTATGTCATGGGTCTCTATAAATTTGTTCCACATGAAAGCTTGTTCAGTATGAATAATGTCAACAAGGACAGTAATATAATAATAATAATAATAATAATAATCCTGTCCCATAATCCAACAGAATGCACGTGACCAGTGAAAGCAGATCACAGCTCGCGGCCTTTTTATTCATGCAGTTATGCCAAATACCTTGCTTTGTTAGATGAAGAAGAGGAAGAATGCAATAACAACAAGGAATTGAAACTGTCTAAAGACTGACGTCATCTACAAAGTCAAAACAAACCGAGCGAGGCTTTTTAAGACTGTTTGTATTCTTGAACAATTGTCCTCTTGCCTATTTTCGGCAGTGGGGCGGCCTTTGTCAACCCAAACATAGCCCGAGCAATCTAAAGCAAATGCATCTTTAGAAAGATCTTATTGAGGGGATTTACCTTCGATGTTAAGCGGTCTTATTTTTATGCTGATACCTGCAACAAGGGATTTCTCTAGTTGCGTCATAGAAAATCGTCATGACATATTTTTATCCATAAACTACTAATTCATGTCGCAAGGTTCCCTAACCTAACTGTTGGCCGACCTATAGTCCTTTTAAATGTATCTCTCCTTCATATCAAGGCACAAAGATCCTTTCTTTGAACGTTGCTTCATGTCTCTCCTTCACCAGGGAGGTCGTAAGTCAGCTTGCTTAGCTAGGCCGGTTGGAAGACAGGCGGCTGACCCGGCAGAATATATTTAGATAGGAAGGACAACTTCTCCCTCTTTCTCACCCCCTGCTCCCCCGCCCCCACCCTGCCTCGTTATCTCTCCCTCACTCTGTCATTTTTCATTTAGTGGTAGGTTGCTCACCTAGTTACATAATTATCTCCCCTACTTTCTACCGTCACGTAACGCTGTATAGCTGCTGTTGGACCATTCTCCCTTGCCATTTCGCAATCCAGCCTTCTATTTTTAACACCTTTATGAAATTTACCTTTGCCTTTTCGATAATTTGTTCCCCTTTGGCATACGGCCGCCTCTCCCAGCGTTGTTTGTTTGTATGGTGTTTTTACGTTGCATGGAACAAGTGGTTATTCACCAACGGGACCAACGACTTTACGTGACTTCCGACCCACGTCGAGAGTGAACTTCTATCACCAGAAATACACATCTCTCACACCTCAGTGGAATGCCCGAGAATCGAACTCGCAGTCACGGAGGTAGCATGCCAACACCAAACCGACCAGGCCTCTGAGGTCTCCTAGCGTTGTGATTTATTGATGATGATTGTCAACGGATATATTACGGTAACGGTGTCCTCGTCACAACGTCAGTTCTGTTATAGGTCGTTCAATCTGTCATGCGAAGGCTGGAGTGAATTGAATGCAAAGATGCACCGCGAAGCAGAACAGAATTCTAATTTTAAACCGGTCCTTTTGGAGAATCGAGGGTGAACTTTTTCCTTCATATTTTCCCGATGACTCATTTTGACACATCCGTAACTTCCTGTCACTGCCAGACACTATCTAGCCTCTAAACACAAGGAAATTTCGCAATTGCATGATATTAATAAACTCGTCTCGTCTATCTGTGACCCCCTTCCAACCCCCATTCCCATTCCCCATCCATTCTGTGGGGTCTTCGGTCGATAAATGCATTAGGTTTGGTCAAGTGTCGTCGGCCTCTACATTTGAAAACTGATATGACTGCTTGCATGGCGCCAATAAATATCCCTTAAGGAAGAGAGAGTTCATTCTCTCTTTCGAGTGACGGAAAACGGTCAGGTATATAGACGCAATTCGTGTTTTCGTTCATTTCCTTTCTTTATTTGTTGGCATAAAAGCCAGGGACATTGATAATGGATTTGTTTGTTGGATAAAATCCAGAAAGGCAAACGAGAATAGGGATGACTTTTTGCGATGAAAAGTGGCGCATGTGAGATTTTCTCATCAAGCAGATGTACATGGATTGTGTACTGTATAAATATGCGTAAAAGCATGTCAACCGACACATGAACTTCTACTTTAATTGAATACACACAACTGAACAAGTACACATATGCACATAGGAACGTGTGGATGTATATGCCTGTGAAGTACGTGCAAGTGACTATGCATGTATTAACACAGGCATACGTGCCACAATACACAAATGTTTTTAATAATTAATTGAAAGACATGTGCCACATCTCCCAAATTACCAACGCAATATTACCCTAAGTAAGACTCGCGCGCGAAATTAACGATCGGGGTCGAAACAGCTAATCCTCTGTCTCGCTATCTTCTTTTTTCCTTCTCTGTCAAAACCTGAAGTGTCTTATTTTGGCTCTCTCTCTCTCTCTCTCTCTCTCTCTCTCTCTCTCTCTCTCTCTCTCTCTTCACGGGAAGACACGCGCGAGATGAGGATAGCTTTCCTTCTCCACCTATGCTCCTTGGGAGGGTCACTTATATCTATCGGGGATATTTCTGAGAGAAAATATTCGTTTATTTTTTTTTTTTTTTTTTTTATCAGCAAGAAAAGTTCACTGCGGTTGTAGGATAATCCCGTCTTGCTTCTTTCCTCTCTACTTAAGCTTCTGCGATCTCTGTGACAGCTTGTCGCTGGTGGAAATATTGTCAAGGTTTATTGTATGCATTTTAAGTAGGGTTAAGTATATCTTAGTTTTACCAGACCACTGAGCCGATGAACAGCTCTCCTAGGGCTGGCCCGAAGGATTAGATATTTTTACGTGGCTAGGAACCAATTGGTCACCTAGCATAGGGACCTACAGTTTATTGTAGAATCCGAACCACATTATATCGAGAAATGATTTTTTATCACCAGAAATAACTTCCTCTGATTCCCCGTTGGCCGAGCCGAGAATCGAACTTCTGACCGCCGGATTGGTAGCCGAGCGCGAAAACCCCTCGTCCAACGAGGAAGTTTTAAGCAGTGTGTATTCCTTGGATTCTATTAAGATTTAATTTAATTTTCATTAACGATATCCCGATACTTTTCTTAAATTGATTATCGCAATACCAAATACCGTAATAATAATATTACCAAATATCGTAATAATAATAACAATAATAATTATAATAATAATACTTATTATTATTATTATTATAGTATTAGTAGTAGCATTAGTAGCAGCAGAAAAACCAGCACCAGTATCAGTGGTAGCAATCGTAGAAGTAATATCAGTATAATTCTATGCAAAACGTCTGGTCGTGCGGTCTGACTGCGACTGATTCAATATTTATCACGAAGAATCACCCATAAACTATTCATTGATAATCACGAACCAGTGTAATCAGCCCAGACGTCGTGAAGTAACATCACTGTTTGTGTCAGACAACTGCACTTCACTGTATATTACCTAACGTCACTGCGACCTACTTAGATAATTATCAATATTGTTGTCATGTTCATCATAGGAGTTGGCCGCGTAGATTGCCCTAAATTTACTTGTACCACAAAAGTCTTGGAAACTTGACGCTATTTTGCGACTCCATAATAATCACGTGTCCTTCGTGTGTTCACCCGAAGCATAAGGCAGCTCGCCAGAGGGAAATTCTGTTCGTACCATTATCATTAGAAACCACATGAGTTCATGAAACATACCAAAAGAAACATTTGAATGTAGAACGATCTTCCACATAAAAAAAGACAGAAACTGAGCTGAAATAGATGTTTAGTAAAATCACAAGTAATTAAACGCAAACATATGCATAAAGTGTTTTGTGGCGATGGGATAAGTATTTAGAATCGTCGATGACTTAACGGGTAGATGGAATGTCTGAATTAAGCAAGAAAATAAAAGGTTAGTGTAAGAATGCTTGTGAGTGTGACTGAAATTTCAAAATGGAGAGGTGCCCAAAGTATACATGAATTTAGACGTGAGATTTCAAATTGTTGTGACAGAGTAATTTACTGCCTGACCGAGATGTGTTGGAATTTTTTCGTTTTACTTTGCAATAAAAAAATGTTAACTTTTAATATTATTATAAAGGCATACCTACATTAAAAATAGGTCGTATCAAAAACAGAGGCCTACAGTTACTTCGCATACCTTAGACTGTACACTATGTTACTGATCGAGGAGGTAAGCCAGGTCACAGATGGTCTGATAAAATAAGATGAACGTGGGTTTAGACAAGGAGGATGGTGGGTGGATGTATATGATGTAAGATTAAGATCAAATGAGGATAGATGTATGTGTTGCACGTGAACCGAAAGCTCGGGACGGAATTAATATTATTACAACGTGGATAGTGTTGGGAATAAATGGTGCAAAGAAAAATTTGCTTTGAGCGATTGCAAGTTATATGTGAAAAATCGTTTCCATGTGAAAAATCTACTGACGAGAGAGACAGGCTTCTTGTCAATAGTCTCGGATGAATTGATGATAGCAATTAGGGAAAGTCCTGATGTAGATGCAAATGTATACATATACGAAAATAATTCGTGAACCTAGTTTGAAATGGCTGGCCGTTTGCAAAAGGTTTGTTGGTGATAGAGAAGAGAAGTTGCTTAGTGAAAGAAAGGGGGAGTGTTTATAAGTGAGAAATGCTGAAAGTGGATGTTAGCACGAGAAATCCGGGATGATGGAGAATAACATGGATGTGGAATAACGGAAGAAGTCGTTAATGATTGAATAATATTTTTTGTTTTGTTTTTTAAAACAAAAACAAAGAGAATAACATAACAGATGACTCATAGAGAACAGGTTGGTAGCAGGAACTCTGCAAACGATTTGGAAGAGAAGAGGGGTGTCCTCTACAGTAAAACTTGGATATATCAAAGCTTTATTCTACCAGCGCTCCTTCACGGAAGAATTTTAAGTGCTACACGAAAGTAAGAAAGAAAAAAAATAAAGCTGCTGACATGCATAGTTTGCGTAGGATATGTTGATTAGGGTGAACTGGAATGGTGAAAAATTTAGAGAAACGGCAGTGATATGGTAAAAAGGTACCCAAAGATGAAAGATGAATCGGTATTTTCAAGCGTTTTCGTCACAATAAGAAAATGGAAGACGAGTGTATAAGTCTGTGTTGGAAGCAAGATGGAAATAAAGACCAAGTGTGAGTTTGATGGATGGATGTGAGAGGTTTTGGAATGGAAGGGTCATAACACATAAGCAGCGTTAATATTTGTGCTCTAGAGATTAAAGGTGAGTGGCGCAATGTCTGTAATGGGGAAGAAGCCTAGATACACTGCCACGAAGTTTTCTGCGTAGATATATAAAATAGCTGATGTTTTGAGAGATTCCTCTTCAGAGGGTGTTCCCCTTCAATCAGCTGTTAAAAGACCATCACTGCAGTGGCTGATGTTTTAATTTTCTCCTGACATAACCCCTAATTAGGAAAACGACGTGTTGGTGCTTGGGTGAATTCATGTATGTGTAAATACATACGCATATATGTGTGTGTCTTACAATGACCGTATGCATACGTTAATTCTAAACACCAGTTCTGTGCCCATAGGTATGTTTAGCACAGTGGGCCATTCACAGCTCTTGACTGTACTTGTAACACAATGGGAGACATCACATTCTAACACAAAACACCTGCGACGTACTATATAACCCCATTATCGCCGGAGAGGAGAGAGAGAGAGAGAGAGAGAGAGAGAGAGAGGAGAATTCTTACCTCACCTCACTTGAGACTGATTAACTTGAACACGAGTTATAGCCGTTACTCCTCCCCCTCCTAAATTCAATAGTTCGCCCTCCACTCACTCAATCGCTTCCCTCCCTCCTTCGCTTCCCACCGTCGGAATCCCTCACGACAAGCGCATGGACTGCCACGTGAGGGAAGAGAGAGAGAGAGAGAGAGAAGAAAAGGTTATGCGAGGGAGTGGGATGGGTCGGGGGAGTCCTCAGCTGCATTTTTATGAGTCTCTGATGACTGGCTTCAAATGAGCTGCGGGTCTTCGTAACCGTAGCAACGGTCGTGTTGATATTTATGATCGTGTGACTCTATTTATATCTTTTTTTTTTTAACCTATCTATAGATTTATCTGCTACTTCCGGCATTCAGTGACTTTTTTTAAGAGCGGGCAAAAATACTACGTTCAACTTAGCTTGACCTCCTAACGTGCCCTAGGGACACGAAATTTTGTGAGAACTTTGTCAATTACTGACAAAGAAGGAAGCATATTTTCTCTCTCTCTCTCTCTCTCTCTCTCTCTCTCTCTCTCTCTCTCTCTCTCTTTTAAGCTGAATGCGATCACAACAAATGAAGTAAATAAAAAAAAAACGGCAAAATCATATTTTACACATAACTTTTTGCTTGACTAACGCTTCCAATTTCGTTACTCTCTCTCTCTCTCTTAAGCTGGATACGGTCAAACATATGAAGTAAAAAAAAATCATACTTATCGCTTGAATAGCGCTCCCAATTTCGTTACTCTCTCTTCTCTCAATTTGAATGCGGTCACAATAAAAAAAATAAATAAATAAAACAAAATCATATTTTACACACAATTTTTGCTTAAATAGCGCTTCCAATTCAGTTACTCTCTCTCTCTCTCTCTCTCTCTCTCTCTCTCTCTCCAGCTGAATGCGGTCACGACAGAAAAGAAAAAAAAGAAAAAAAAGCAAAATCATATCTTGCACACAAGAATTCGCTTGAATAGAGCTTCTAGTTTCGTTACCATCTCTCTCTCTCTCTCTCTCTCTCTCTCTCAAGCTGAATGCAGTCACAAAAAAGTAAAAAAAAAAATCGTATCTCTCACAACTTGCCGCTTCAATAGAGCTCCAATTTCGTTACCATTCAACCAGCGGGCCAACCGTGGTGCCACTATCGATTGGTTGAACACAGTACTCGCTCCTCGAAACGTCCGACCGAGCGTAGGTACCTCACTCTACTCGTCGTTAGCATTAAACTTCATGCATCATAAAGCCAGTGTCATACCGCGCGCGCTTCTCTGTTTCCCCCTAAATGAGTCGTTGAAAACCTCAGGAACGCCGTCTAGGGTTCTCGTAACAGCGGATAAGGACTGCAGTGAAGAAGCAACGCCAGTGTCCTTCGTTCGGGAAAGGTCAATGTCGCCCAGAGGACCTACCGCGGCCCTGACGGAGGTGGAGGAGGAGGAGGAAAGACTTGCTCATGAGTGTACTTGGACTATGACCCTTTGTTGGTTCGTATGAACTTTTCTTTCCAGTACTGCGTTGTTCGTCAACCTCTTCTTTTGAGCAGAGTTAGATCTTGGAGAATTTCCTCGCGCATGCATTTCTTAGGTCATGTGTACGATACATATGCATGCATGTATGTATGTTTATTTAATGCAAATGACCAATGAATGCTTGCGCATGCTCGTACATTGCTCCTTCATAACATACTACTGGATTCAATTTTGATGCTGGAAATTTAAAAAAAAATTTTTTTAAACATATTGTTCTCTTTTTCCTATTACGCACGTACACACAGGCACACCGTTTAACTCACTCACATACTACATGCGCGCGCACAAATTATGATGGTTATATACTTTTATATATATATATATATATATATATATATATATATATATATATATATATATATATATATATATGCGTGTGTGTGAGGGAATGAATTATACACAAAGGTAATTATAATTCAATTATAATTCCCTCTTTGGGTAGTTTTGGTTATTCTTAAGATATAGTAGTACGATATTCATCAAAATGTGTAGCTTAATATTGTCTATATATATATATATATCATATATATAATATATATATATATATACACATATATGTGTGCGCGCGTGTGTGTATGTGTGGACCATACATTGTAAGTAAGTCCAATAGCATGTCTAACAATACTTAACATTTAAGCAAGAATAAGTTTCCTAAGTCTGACGTCACGGCCGGTCATAATTATACCCAGCGATGTTATCCACAAAAATCAATGTTATCTTTTTATGTATATCTATACCGAAGTGAGGACA
Organism: Macrobrachium nipponense; assembly: GCF_015104395.2. Taxonomy (NCBI): domain Eukaryota; kingdom Metazoa; phylum Arthropoda; class Malacostraca; order Decapoda; family Palaemonidae; genus Macrobrachium; species Macrobrachium nipponense. The sequence goes on along the minus strand of NC_087217.1, from coordinate 62,951,822 downwards.
CGGATCGACGATTGATGTTTACGTAAGGAAGAGAGGAAGGAGGAGAAGAACGTGAATGATTGATCCCGGATGTTTTTTTTTTTTTTTTTTTTTTTTTTTTTTTTTTTTTACTTTTCACGTTTCAGCACATGTGGTTGGATTCCCGCCATATTACAATGCACTGTGCCTGCAATCTCGTTCCTTTAGAGCTGTGATTTTATATTTTCGTGATTATCAGGAAAGAAATTATTTTTGCTTGAGCAAGAGGTTATTTGCTCCTGTTTTTGTATGTCTGTGTGTGCGCGCGCGTGAAGAGAGAGAGAGAGAGAGAGAGAGAGAGAGAGAGAGAGAGAGAGAGAGAGAGAGAGAGGAAATTAGGCATGAGCAAAATTTATTGCATCTCTTTCATGAAATGTTCATGTATTTCATTACCTGAAGATCGACTTTTTTTAAATACTATATGTCATCCTATTTAAATAGTAGATACTTGTTTACTGTAGTTTCATTTTCACACATGTATGTATGTATGAATTTATAAAATCTTAGTCAGGTAAGTATAATGTGTATCATTAGTATCTATTTGATCGTAGATACCGTTTCCAATATTTTTACATTTTCTTCTAAATTTGGATGAATTAATATTATTATTATTATTATTATTATTATTATTATTATTATTATTATAAACAATGATAATGTTCTAATATCTTGTCAGACCAGTCACATCGCAGTTAAGGAATTCCGGTGCTGTACTTCCACTAGCCACCGTATATCAAAATAATTTTGAGTGACATGCATTCTAATTTTGTCTGAAGACTCTACAGATCATCTCGTGAAAGCTGCCTCGTTATTAAATAAATAAATACAGGAAACGGATCGCGGAGATGATTCTTCAGATTGGCCGTTACTGGTTATTATCATTTTTACTTTGTACCAGTTACAGCTGTAACTAATAATAATAACTACTTTTTTTTATAAATAACTATATCCCCGTCCATCTGTATTTTAAACGATTTTTAACTATTAATTCTAGCCATATCCAAGAAAAATTAAACGCCGCATCAGTGTCCAACAATAATTTTTTAACCTTTATTCTTTTCTTATCCAGGTAGACTTAAATGGAACATTTTCCCCACATCAGTATTAAATTATAATTTCTATTCGTTATACCCGTATCGTGGAATACTTATACATGGCATTCATATCAGCCAAATACGAGAGATTTACTGCACACAACACACTCCACTTTTTACTAATAAATGTCCGAAACGCGACGAAATACTTTACCCGGTAACTGGCCAATTACGACGCCTAAGTTTATCTCCGACTGTGGCTAATCCTGGATACGATCGCATCTCCTATTGCGACCTTTAACTCGTCACTCGAGTCCATTCATTTTTTCACTTTTCATTTAGACGTTGCCAATGAATGCCGTGAATGGTATGCGAGAGCTTCCCGCCTGACGTCATAACATCATCTATGCAACCGTAACGTCGTCCGATAGACAATGAAGTAGTAATGAGGTTTAAACACCATAGAGGCAGCTCGCCAAGAATTCGATGCCGGCCGAGTACTCCTCCGGAGGGCGGCCCGGTCCCAGTGAGTGCCATCGTGCGGTTGGCACCACGGCTTGAGTCACATGCCATGCCACTATATATATACAACGGGACAGATCCCTTCTCTTCTCAGTTGATTACCGGATTTCGTTCATCCATAAGAGGGGTCACGGCTCTCTGCTAAGGCAAATAAACGATCGGAAGTCGCAGCCGATCGCGTTTGCTCCGACGGGAAACGAACGTTTATGACTGTAGCGGCAACAGTTAAAAACGTTCAGTAACTTCTTAAAGTTGCACGTCCCAAACACAATTTCCCCCCTAGTCTTGCCAAATACAGTATTGCAGCAAAATATATACATGCAGAACATTTCTACGTTATATCCTACTTGTTAGCGAATCGAGGTCAGAAGTATCGCAAAAAAACATTTCTGTTATCAAAATAATTATTAGAGAGCCTACGGATATCCACCTCCAAATTTGAACACTAACTCACAGCTCGTGACGTCACGGTGAGTGAGTGGTTCTGGCGCCGACTCATCCTGTCAAACGAGTATAAGTGGGCAGCGGTGGGTTGAGATAAGCCAGTCTTAGCTACGGTGCGCCTAGAGAAGTACGGCACCGAAACCTTTTCCCGTGTGTGACTCGTAGCGAGCTTTACAATTAAACCGCAAAAATGATGCAAGTTAGTTCGATGTACGCGCAAGCCCTTGAGAGGCAGCTGGTCTCCCGCCGTTCACAACTGATCCACAACCTTTCTCGCTCCAGCTGTGGCCAGGCAGAACCAATGAGACAGGCTGCTGACGATCCATTCCTCGACCCTCTCCCTCCGCTTCCACCTCCTTCCAACAAACACCTGCCTGAGGAAGGTCACCACCAAGGATTAGACATTGACCCGAAGGAGTGCACGGACCGTCTGTGCCGCCTCCCTTCGCAGTGTCGTGGTGGCCACATCTTGGGATCCCCGCGAAGGCACAACACATCGGCAGCCGCCGCAGCCGCCAATTCGGCTTCCCGGTTGACGCAATCCACCGGCAATCTCTCCGACTTCAGCCTCCTGAAGAAGAAAGACCCGATGGACCCCCTTCCACTCGCCCCACCCTCACCAGTCTTCGACAAGAAGGCCGCCAAGAAGCTTAAGGAGAAGCAAGACAAGGCCATGAAGAAGGCGCCCTCCAACTTCATGCTCCTCACGCCCTGGTTCACCCGCCAAAATTGCGAGAAGCTCTTGTCTCAGGTGCGCTCGGGAGACATCTTGGAGTTCAACATCAAGCTCCACCACCACTGGGGCATCGCCGTGCTTCCCAAAAATAAACGTAAGTGACTTTTCAGCAGTAACAGTAGCAGTAGCAGTAGCATGCATATCCAGAAATGTGCACAACATTCAGTATGAGTAACAAGATTTTAATTGTTTTATGGAATACAGTAGCTGTTTGTATGGCAATCAGTATATAATGTACTCTTGTGTCTTATTAATTTTTTTCCCATAGCAGATAGCTAATAGTCTTGTATACCAAGTACCTGGTGAGAATAAACATTTAAGAAACTGAAAAGACTCGTAGAAACATTATTATTACGGCATTCAAAGTATATTAATATTTTAGGGATAATACTTGGTATTGATAGAACGCATGGAGTGTAATACTGTTATTGCCATTATTATTAATTGCTATTAATATCTAAGTTCTTCAAGTTTTCAATATTAGAGATAGAGCACTGGCTTAATGTAAACGACTTTTCCTGGTGTTACCGTTCTTTTTCTCAATTGTGCCATGACGCTAATCTTCTTCTCGAGAATTTCGACAAGTGTGATCACTGAAGCATTTCCGCATTCCCTTACGTCATCCAAACATTGGGTTTTTCTCCTTCGTGCACCCAAACATAAACAAAAAAGGGAAACGCCAGCGTTCCAAGGTGACTAGATTCCTATATCGGCTTGACACAAGTTCTAGTGTATAAATACACAGAGAGCAGTTTTGAAATATTCCCATTGAGCAAACATTCTTAAAAACAAGTCTAAAAGGCCCTGTGGATATAGTTGTCGTAGTGTGGTCAGAAAACAGTAAACGTGCTTCTGCTTCGTTTTCAAACACCGACGCTACTCTTCCCAAGGAGGTTCCTCTTCCCCAAGCCACTCCCCCTCCCAGGCCCATCTCCACTACCAGAATCATTCTCTCTCTCTCTCTCTCTCTCTCTCTCTCTGTGCTTCCTCCCTTTCTACTTCCCTCCTCCTCCTGCTTCCACTCGTAGCGGAACATGGCCTTCGAGTTGAAAGTGTTGCGTCAACGTTTGGTGCCGATTGGAGAGAGAGAGTTTGTGTCTGGCTCACGTGTCGTTACTCACGTAGCCATTTGCAGGCTGGGAGCTGTGCGTCCCGCCAAACTAATTATTTCCTTAGGTTCATTTTGAGTTGCAGTTCATCTTGAACAGATAGATTGATGGTAATGAGATCAAGTGCGGGAAGCAGTGGTTGGCCGTTGCTGACACGAATGCGTGTCATTGCACCAAAGCGACTTGGGGCCAACAGTCTATATGATGTTTACACTGTACAAAAGACGCCGATTCAGTGACGTTGCGCACAAACGTTCATGTTTGTCATGCATTCAGTTGCTAGGAAGCTTACATTACATTAGACAGATTTCTTAAGCATTGGCTAGTGTGCAAGACGTCGTATTACCCTCCCGCCAACGCTGTATCTTTGCTCTTTCTCCCTCTCTCTCTCTCTCGCATGGCAACATTGCTTATCAAGGGCGGTCAGTGTGAAATGATATGCCCGATTCATCATGCAACTCTTTGTAACATAAATCATCAAAATGTCAAAGACGCTTTGCAGTTTTGTCACAGAAATATATTTGTTTTAGCATGGGATATCTCTCTCTCTCTCTCTCTTATCTCTCTCTCTCTCTCTCTCTCTCTCTCTCTCTCTTATCTCTCTCTCTCTCTCTCTCTCTTATCTCTCTCTCTCTCTCTCTCTCTCTCTCTCTCTCTCTCTCGTTCGGATCGTGAATTGATGCACGGCATATTTTGTGAAAAAAGAAAATCGTATCATCCGAACAGACATTGTTTAGAAAGATTAGGATACAGCAATCACTGAACTGGTTAAAGAACAAAGTCGACTTGACCATTGTTTCAGAACAAAGGAAAGCAAGATTTCCTTATGTCTGCCTCCAGTGATTAGTCACAACAGGTGCATTTAATTCAAAGGGTAGGGGAATCCTATTTAGTTATTCATTACTGACAGAGATTAAGAGGGCAATTCGGTATCTGTCACTGGATTAACGCCGGTCTTAACTCTGAATTGTAGTTGCAACGCTCAGAATGTACTGACTCTTGCCAGACGTACGAGATAGGAAACGCCTTGCTCGCGCAATGCTGCCACGAAGAGTTTCACATGAGTACACATATACTTTCAACAGAATTGATGAAATGCAACTTCCCAGCAATCATGAAATCGACATTGCAATTAGATTAATGTCATACAACGTAATAAAGGATGAGAGATGATTTTACTCGTAGGGATAACATATACTATATTTAAAGATGACAACAACGATATTAAGGTTGCGGTCAACAAAATGAAATGCATCGAGATAAATTGATACGAATCCCCTAAAAGAGAAGGGAAAATAACGGACAGACCAGTAAGAGTGAAGTTTATTTTTGTCTCGGCTTAGTCTCGTCTCGCTCTCAAACCAGTTAGGGCCGGTTCCGGCCCTCCCTGAAAGCCTCTTCCTCTGTTTTCCGCACGTCTCCAGAACAAGATAAAGTCACATTCATTTAGTTTTTCGTTTTGTGGGAAATCACTCAAAATAGTTAATCTTGGAAACAGAAGCTCTTACACGCCTTCTCTTCCAGCAACCCGGCTCTCTTCCTCTTTTTTAACCTTGACCCTATAACAAAAGCCGTCAAGGGATATTTTCATTTCTTTTTCCAGCTGAAACTATAGACGTTGCAGCGATCACAATAGATCACCCATGATAAGAGTCAGTGACTTGGCATTTTAACGCTGGAATTTCATCAAGGAGACTGAGAAGGTCTGGGATGGAGTGCGAGGAGTGGGGGGGGGGGGGGGGGCGGGTTTTGGAGGAGGAGATGAACTTAGATATTCGATTTACATTAGAGGAGCTGCGGTAGACCAAGAACCCAATATCCCATAGTTTTTTTTTTTTTTTTTTTTTTTTTTTTCTTTTTTCTTAGACTCTGATGGACTTACATCAGGAGAAGGTAGAAGTCGATTTTATGGCTTTTCATAAAGCCATAAACATCACGACTCCAGTATTAGGGCTAAAAATATTCCATAAATATTCCATTCGGTATCTTCAATTTATGGAACGTCACCATTTTAGAACTTATTTTTGGCTTTCTGAAATCCAATTTATTAAATGTAGCCATGCACAAGTGATTAATTTTTTTAACCTTTTTCTCTCATCATCCCTATTTATGCAGTATTAAGTAAAAAAAAAAACATCCCCACACTACAGTGCACACTACACATTTAATATATATATATATATATATATATATATATATGTTATATAATATATATATATATATATATATATATATATATATATATATATATATATATATATATATGTGTGTGTGTGTGTGTGTGTGTGTGTGTTGTGTGGATGTGTGTGGGTGTTGACTTAATATTGCATAAATAGGGATGATGAGAGGCAAAGGTTAAAATTGATCACTTGTGCATGGCTACATTTAATAAATTGGCATATATATATATTATATAGATATATATATATATATATATATATATATATATATATTATATATATATATATATATGCACACATACAAATATCATACACCTTTCTCTCTTTCTCTCAACTTAACCCATCTCACACTTGCACCTAAGCACACCAGGGTCTATTAGTGGGCAACAAGTCGGGATTCGAACCACTCTTCTCTGAGATAACTTGAAGTCAAATTGACTGCAAGTTTTCAGCATTGCCTAAAATCCTTAAACTTTTATTTTTTTTTTACTTTCAGTGAAAGGGGCCACTTCACTTGAACTGATTGTTCAAGGCTCCAAAGAATCTGTAAAAGACAACCACTTCAATTCTCCTTTTCCAACCACCCAAGGGTTGATGTAATGTAATGGGATTTAGCAACAGGTATTCGCAGTCATGCTTAGCGCCCTCACGAGTAATGGGGTGGGAAGCAGAGCCTTTTAGCTTAATTGTATTGGCGGCAGATGCAAAGGAAAATGAGGTTGGAATAAAAGAGGAAAGGAAGAAAGAGGTAACAGACTCCTCCCTTTCATTTTTAATTTCGACCTTCGAAAACCTTTCAGTTGTGATTATCATTGGGGTCAGCATACGTAAGTGTGTGATTCATAGGAGAATACTCAATGAGCCAGACCCAGTGTTGGCATAAGGCCGTTCTCATATACCAACACTGGAAAGTAATGAATGAACGCGTACGGTTAATAGTAAAAACATGAATTTCAGACATTACTTCATTAAAACAGAGATCTGTGGAAATACTTCAGTGATGGTGCTATGTCCTTTTATGTTTTTGACGTCCTTAAAAACCTTGTGAGCTATCCTGTATAGTATATAATTGCATTATGTGAGCGTACCTTTTTGTGGGAACCATATTGGTGAAGTTTTTTCTTAGCTTGATTTTTAGTGCTTCACTTTTCATACTGAAAAGAGCTATTTACTTAATACATAAATTGTCAAAATTTTAATCCCGCAATTCTAAAACGAGGCGTTTTATTTTTCCAAACAGAGGCCAGCTTGAGTACCTTGGAAATGGCCCATCTCCTTCGGGATAAGGATGGCCGTCAGAGAGTGGTCCGACAGTCTCTGAAGGATTACTGGACCGAAGGCGTCACTGCAAGGATCAACAACTCGAGAGACGTCCACAAGCCACCACTAGCCGCTGGAGAGGTGACATCGACCGCCCTAAAGGTAAAGATGATCCCGGCTTCGGAGATCTCAAGTCCAGAGTTATGTCTCTCTCTCTCTCTCGCTCTCTCTCTCTCTCTCTCTCTCTCTCTCGTAAACACTTTACCATGACCAAGATGACTTCAAAATGTCATTGCCGCAAAATTCCCTTGAGCAGAACCTTATTCTGAGAACGTCTTTCTCAAATTGAATATTTCAACCTCGATGAAATTTTGAATTTTGATGAACGATCTTAGTCAAACTCTAAGAAAACGTAACAGTGTTTTATTAAAGAAATCAATCGAGTACTTGCTAAGCACCAGCCGTATAACTGGGAAATAACTCAAGTCTTCCATGATATGGCCAAAGTGTTTTTTGTAAATAAAAAATTTGTCCTAAAGAACGTTGCCACATGATTTGAGTGATACGGGTTTTTTTTTCTTATCGCAAGACTTGCTTTACATTCTCCCTTCAATAAATTGCTCAAGAGTCAGGATGTTACAGGATTAACCTGTGCTTTGAGTCAGTCTTAACTGCGCACCTGTCTTATCATCAAGTGGAGCCTTAACCTACGAGACTCACTCACAGCGTGTTATTCTCTTTAAGAAATGGTTAACGCCTTAAAACTGACTCGTTGTTCTCATCTGAAAACTATTGGAATACTCAGATTAATTTTTCACGAAATCATTCGCCTACTGTGCTTGATTAGAGAAGAATTCTTTGTGCCTTTAATCAGTCATCTCCTTTATATTGTGTCAGACGAAAGCTTTTCATAACAATATATCAACAAGTTGTAAGAAAACATAAATGAAATATTGAAGAGAAAAAGAATAGAGTAAAAACACGCCATCGATGCTGCCATGAGAGTTGAGTATCAACCCGCCGGTAAATATCAATCGATGTTATTCATATTTCAGACTATTTTAGCTCAGACAGTCCTCGGTCGCCGTGGTCTCAAAATGTGCTACGTAACTTCACCGTTACTACTTCAAAGCTACGCGAGGCTCTCTTGGTTACACAAAACCCGTTTTCCATTCTTTCTCTCTCTCTCCCAGTTTTGCTTTTCCTTTCGTACATAGCATATCTTTACGTCAGAATAAAAGCTGCCTGACTAAACCAAATGCATTAAAATTTATGAGATTCGGAGCCTCAGTTCGAATATGTCATAATGATTTGAAAGTAATGTCTGTCATGCTGCCTCGTTTTCATTTGTAAGCTGGGCTTCTCATGATGGGATTAAGCTGTATCTAAGCGTGCCTAACTTTTTCCGGTATTAAGCTGTATCTAAGCGTGCCTAACTTTTTCCCCCAAACAGTTGATCGTGCAGCCTTACCGAGTGTGGCAGAATTCGGAACAGATGGTCGTCCATTGCCGATATGGAGAAGGACAGAGGGCGAGGCAGCTCAGCGACGCAGCAAGGTAAGGTTCCGTGTGCTTGCACACTTGAAGAAAATTTCTCTCCTGTTATGGGAATGTGTTTGTTTATATATGTAAATTTGTTTTCATTTTTTGTGCTCCATTCCCTTCCGGTTGAACCATTATTCCAAATGGCCAGTTTTTCGAAATGTCCAGTAAAGGTAATTGTGATATTACTAATTAACTATTGTTTTTGGGTCTCCATGTGCGAATACAAAAAAATGTGGTCTTCGTCACTTACCAGAAACTTGGAAAGTTTTCCTAATTTTGCGACATTCATATCAAGAGTTGATCGTGAGTAAAGGTTTATAAGGAATTGGGCAGAATATTCTCGTTACCTTGGGATTGAAGTTTTAGTTAATTTGCTTTCGTGGACGTGTCGTGCTCTCATTTGTATTTGCGCTCGTGAGCGCTTGTATACCACCGAACTAAACGAATCTGTCTCCTTCTACGTTTAACTTAACCTAATTTACCTAAGGAGTCTCGTCGAAGTAGATAATATCAAACATCTCAGAAAGGTTGGCCGGTGATCATTTGACCTTTTCACTTTTCTCCTTCCTTTAACATCTTTTCTTTTTCGTTACTCCTTCCTACTCGCGTCATATCACACTTCGATCCTGCATTTCCGCCTCTATGCCGGAATAAAAATGACTTCACTTCCAGTGACCTCTCCTCCTTCAGTTCTTTCCCCTGCTTGCCTCCCTCTCCCACCACCCCCTTGCGCTTCCACCCCTCCACATTGCCTTGTCTCTCCCCTCCCCCAACTCCATAACCCCCCCCCCCCCTCCCCCTCCATCACACCCAGCCCCTCTCGAGCCTCGAGACGAAGTTGTGTCAATCTGCTCCGGCTGTTTTAATAACCACTTGTGCATGGCTCTCCTCCGGTCTCCTTTCAGATGTGTTTCGTTTAATTCGTCTTAACTTTTCCCTCTCCTTATCTTTGTTATTTACTCTGTCTTTCTGGAACGGCGTGAGTCATCACACTGAGCAATGATTGTGGGGGTGTTTGACATCCCAACCAACGTGAGTCGTCTTTCGTTTTTTTTTTTTTTTTTAATCTATATTGGCTTTTCATTCCTGTCTGACGCTCAGCATTTATTAGACGTCAGGCCTGGCAGATAAATGACTTTAAAGCGAGCAGAAACTGCCGACATGCCTTCAGCATAATATGCATGTATGTGTTTGTGCGTATGTGAGTGTGTTGGGGGGTAAAAGTCAAGTCACGCACACGCCGCATCGTTAGTGGTCCGAGGAAAGTTGCGCTAATTAAATGACTTAACAGAAGACCGATACAGACACGACAAGTTGTCGTCGTCGTCTAGATCAATATGAGAGAGTTGCCTTCGATGCCTCCAAATGGCACGACGCAGGAAAACTTCGGTCCTTGCGGTCGAGGGCGTTTCAGAAGCACTTAGGTCAATAAGGTGACCTTTCAGGGTACAGCCTCTTCGGTTCATGTGGAAGGGGAAGCAGAAAGAGGGGAGGGGGGCCGCCTAGCGGTTGAGTAGTTACCTTGAGAATGAATGAACATGTGACTGGAGGTTTTCTTTCTTTTTTTATTTTTCTTTTAACTCACTCGACGTGACGAATAACTGAAGATTAAGGATCAAAAGACCTCCAGTCTGCCCAAGAATCACACGTGTCAATGTTAACCTACTTGGGCATAACATTAAAATATGCAGCTGAGAAGTTGCACGGAATCCTCCTCTCTTTCTCTCTCTTCTGCCATTTTGAACCTTGCCCACCTTTTCCCTCCCAATTTTTCTTCTTACATTATACCGTCTTAGTTCAAAATTCCAACAAATCCAAAAGAGAGGCGTGTCAATATTGCGCTGTCATACAAGAGCTCGGGATCATTAAGAAACTTTCCCTCTTTGCTTTTCTGACGATTCTGCAAAATTCGTGTCTTTTATATGATTGTTGGAGATGGTTGTACTTGTTTTAATATCAGTTGCAGGCTTTATAAAATATGCAATCGTGGTCATTTATTGACATATGTCGAATACTTTTCTCCGTAATGTACAACAACATTTAGTGATTAAGTGTAACTCCTCTCTCTTAGTTATTCAAATCTGATACTTTATTTTAATTTGTCCTGCATTATCCCAGTAAATGGATTGATGGAATTTCTCTTCCCTGAATCATGTAATTCACCTCTCTGGAGGATTTCAAATAGATTTAATGTAATTTTAGCTGACGGATAACGTGAAGAGCTAATGTAATTGATCTCTTCTGAACCATTTCAATTAGTGGGTGAATGTTCTTTATCTGCCATTGGCCACTTTACCTGTGTTTAGTGTTATTTACTCCAATGGACTGTTACAGTAAACAGGTTTATGCAATTTATCCAAGTGGGACCCTTTTAGTTTGTGATTTGATATAGAAGATTTAATTGCCCTTTTATAGCAGGTGAGTTTATGGCAATATTTTTTTCTTTTTTTGCAGATGGGGCTCGCTGAGCAGGTGTGTGGGCCTGTGGCTGACCCTCACCTCCTCGACCCAGACCTCCCCCACGGGATCCCCCAAACCGATCCGACAGAGGACAGTCTCCGTCAATTTCTGAGAGAGGGAGAGGCCTAGTCTTCTCCTGTCGGTGACCTTCGCGAGAAACAGAAGCACGGTATTTATGTAAATAGCCCGACTCTGCTGGTTATTCCGTATTTTTGGAGAGATGGGTATGACGGCTGTTGTATTTATTTTTCGGATGCAGCCCAGGATTATCAGGATATGATGCTGATACCCTCTGCAGTTCTCTGGGGACACACTTTCGCGCGCACTGCTGGGGATATGATGACCTGGCTGGCGCAGTTTGATCCAAGTGAGATATTTGCAATGGAAATCACCAATCCGGTTTTTTGTTGTTCGGATGCAAAGTTAGTTTATTTTTTTTATTACACTTTTTTTTGTGCATTGGGAGATGTAGGGAGATGTATGAGTGTTACCGAGATTGCCGTTCACTGTGTCGAAAGTTTCATCTGTGAGCAGGTTTCTCATGGGCTTGGTGCCACGTAACGTTAATGAAAGTGCATAATTTGATGAGATGCGCATATCGCCGTACGATTTTTATGCATAAAAAGTTAACTGCATGCACACCTAACATTCGCGCTTTTATTGGTAAAGAGAAGGAGAAAAGAAAGTCAAAAGATTACTTATGGGAATTTCAGAGAGAAGCCGTGTCTTCATTATCTCTTTTATAAGGATTCATTTTTGGACAGCCTGAATACTCTCTTCCAAAATGAGAAAACTGCAAATTTAATGAGAATGTTAGAAATTAGGTTAGTTAAAACGAAAAACTTTCCTTTTCGTTGGGATTATGACTAAAATACATCTGTTTCCAGTGAAATACACAAGGATTCATACAAGATACACTAACTATATAAATGAGTATACTACATATCCGGATGTAAATACAGTCATTGATAACATCGATAAAGATTTTTTTTATTATAGTGACTATTGTAAGATTGAAAAAAACGTCATGCTATCGGCGCTTTTTTTTTTTTTTTTTACATTAAATTGTGTTTCGTTCAGCTAGTGGTGTACTGAAGAGAACTTTAGTTATGCATTTCAACAAACTTTTTGTTTATAGATAGTTCACTGGATAATGACATACCATTCACACGTAGTTGCACATATAAAATACACACATACACACACACACACATAAACATATATATATATATATATATATATATATATATATATATATATATATATATATATATATATCCACATGAATCCTAAAGTTTAAAATATTTAGGGGACTCTTAAGCGAAGTTTATTTAGTAGTACGCATTAGGGTAGCTAAGGATACTACCGCTCATAAAGACTTTAGTAAAAATTGTTAGACTTCCTGAATGGAATAATTATCTTGTTTATTTTATAGAATTAGGACGATAGAGATCTACGGCAATAGGCAAAACAGCCCACTTTACTATTTCTTTCAGTACAAATCCATTTCGTAAATGACATTTGGTAATGAGGATCAAATACGCATTAGGCTGTTGATGCTTCGGTTATAATTACGTGGTATAAGTAACTGCTAGGGAACTTATTTGTGGTAGATCGAAAGTGGTGTGAAAAATGCGTAGAATTTTGCCTCTCGCTGCATAGCGTAGGTGCAATATCCTCTAGCCTGAACTCCATCTTGCATATAGTTTTAGCTGAGAAGCTTCCGAAGACTTCGAAAAAAGGTAGTCCACTTCTTCGGGGACCATAATTTTCTCCCCCGGGGTAATAATGGCTCTGTTAACAACGCTTCCTCAACAACATCCCCATCATTCCCTTCGGAGGAAGACTACGGTTGAGGACCTTCCTCGATCTCTCAGAAGGCGACGCTCATCGAAGGTGCTTAGTCTCAGATGCGTACAATTGCCGAAACGATCAGCTGAAACCTGTAGCATTTAGGATTAGTTCTGCAACTTGCACCACAACGCTGAAAGATCAGAGACTTCCGAATAAGTTTAGCTGTTAGTAAACTAAGCGTTTTTAGTCCCGTTACGGTTCTCTATTTGCCTTTTTTTATTTTTTTTTTAGTTCTCTCACGTTTTTCCTGCTCACGTTCGTACAAATTGATGAAAAGGACACGTGTGTGTATCTCCTCGCAAGGGAAGAAATTCTTATGGCAAACGTCGGCGGCGGCGGAGTGGGAGCTGGAGAGAGAGAAAACCCTCTGGCTTCATCCGAACCCACCAACTTTAAACGCTAGTCAGCGCTTGGGGATCGATGCTATTTCGAGACCTGATAGTTTTTAGTTACGCTGCCGTCTTAAGGAACGTTTTTTTTTTTTTTTTTTTTTTTTTTTTTTTTTTTTTTTTTTTTTTTTTTTTTTTTTTTTTTTTTTTTTTTTTTTTACTCCCGATGAACATTTCCAAATGCACAAACGAAATAACAGTGAACAGTTACAACGACATTTTTACACCACTCACACATGGGAATATGATAATGAAAATCGTGTAGAGTTTATTGCCAGTCATTTCTATTTTCTTTGTTGTCAAACTGTTTCATAGTGCCAGGTATTATAACTGTAGATAATCCCGTAGACTGAAGTGAGCTTGAGATAAAGCTCATTAGTGTCGCGTAGGAAGGGAAGAACAGTGAGCTAGAATTGTTTTGTAGTGATTTATCCTTAACAGGTGACTGCAAAAGTGGAGTCACTCTTCTTAGGAAGTTCCTAAGCTTTTTCTTTTTTTTAGAGGAAAAAAAGAATTGTCACTTTTCATATGTATATAAATGAAAACGCACTGGTGTCATTTTGTAGTTAAGAAACCAACATTTATTATTATTATTTTTTTCCGTTTTAGTGAGTAGTTCAGATAGTGTGTTGGTTAACAGATTGATGCTGCCTCCTGAAAGAAGGCTTTGGCAGTCGCTACAGCATAGGTATTTTTTTAAATATATATTATATAGCCACGTTGTCAGATACTGTATATTTTACAATTCATGTCACCCATCATCATTCCATTTCGTTCATTACAGGTAACTGATCAGCATCATCCATTTTGTTTTCTTGTCAAATTTATAAGCGTCATTTCTCTATCTCTTTCTCTCTTCTTTTATTAGAACTTTTTTTTTCTTCGGCTGTTTCTTCTTTCTCGCCAAACTCATTCAGGCTTCGGGTATATCATTCCAGTCCTCGAGCACCAGGACTCCTCAACTCTCGGCTGTGCCCCGCGGGCAGCGAGCTCCCTCCGTCGTGCGCTCACAGAGATATTTTTGTTTTCCGTTTAGAATATTTTGAATCAGAGCGCTTATACACGTAGACTGCGTAGAGGCCAGAAGGCGCCCTTTGTGATCGGGATGGTTGAATGCCGCAAACTGTCCCTTGCGAGAGGGCGCCGTTCGAAGACCTCCTGGGAGCGAGCGACTGCCGCCATCGTTTCTTACTTTTTTACCATTATATTCTATGGGCCAGTCACGGGAGCGTCTTTCAGAGCTGCCCGAAGCCGTTATCATTCGACGAAAGTCACCTCGCCATCTTCATTCTCTCTCTCGCAGCTGTTGTCGTCGATGCGATTGAAGTGTCTCTCTCGTCACGAGTGTTGCTCTGTCTCTCTTTTCTCTTTCTTTTTTATATATAGCGTCGATACGACCAAATGTCGACGGAATCTCGCCTTTGGTCGTATCTTATCATTCCCTAGAGACGCGCCACTACCGACCTCCACCCCCTTCGTCAAGTCGTTCTCTCTCTCTCTCTCTCTCTCTCTTCCTTAGGACATAAACATAACTTCTGTCGTTATTGCTGCTACTGACTCATTCCATCCTGGAAGTTTCGCCCCACCTCCTCTTTTCTGTCGCTCCATTCCCCTCCCACATTCATGCATGCACACTTCACTGACCTCTTCATTCCAAGAACCCCCCCGCCCCCCTTGCCCGCCCGCCATCTTCATTCCATTGGTCCGTTCCTCAAGTACCTGAAGGAGAGGCTGCGGTGAGATGAACTGCCGTTACATCACACTCAACTGTATTTGTGATATCGCCGGGTAATTTCAAGCGTGTAATGATGACATCTAAAGCTTCGGTTAATATTGTTGTTGTTATTATTATTATTATTATTATTATTATTATTATTATTATTATTATTATCGTCTCCAAAACGAGCATCACATTGGGTCCAGGAAAATCGCATCCAAGTGTTATTTTTATTTTACGTCCAAGTTCCGGCTATTGTATTCTTTTTATTTTTTTGTTTTATTTTTTTTAAAAGCGAAATGAAAAATGTGATGTATCATAGGATATTGTGATATACTTCTACATTGTGGAGATTGGTTGTCAGTGAGCAAACGACCTTATTTCAAGGTACTGTATAACGAGTCTTGACTTGGGTTTCACTCTACTGTGACCTTCCGTGCTTAAGATAGGTGCTTCCTGCCTCATCGTCTCGTGAATTTTTCTTCTTCATCACTTTTCTCCTCGATATTACTGAATGTTACTCGTTCTGCGTTACGCTGCTTTTTCCTCTGTCGCTCTAGATACAGAGGAACTTTCTTCTACCTTAACCACTCTCTCTCTCTCTCTCTCTCTCTCTCTCTCTCTCTCTCTCTCTCTCTCTCTCTCTCTCTCTCTCCTTGTAAATAATTGTTCATATTTTACGTAGATTTAATGCAATGATAAGAAACACCACTGTCTTTTATTAGTGATGTAGTCGTTCTAGGTGGCTTGGATTGTGTGTGCACGCATTCTTATATTCTTTTAGTTTTTATATATACAACCGTCATTGATCAAGAGTTAGTTTAAGACCCCTCCCCCCCCCCTACCCAATATTACTTTGCTCTTAACAACGGAAGATTCCCCCTTTTTTTATGAAGCAACGCAAGGTAGAATTCTTATTTACCCATAGATATGCCACTGAGAAACACTACTTTTCCCACCATTACAAGGAAGGCGAAGAACCGCCGTGCTCTCAGCTCAGGATCCAAGGCGTTGCTGTGCTTGAACATTAGTTAGAAGAAAAAAAAAGTAACATCCTGGTAAGATAAAGGGAAAACTAAAGAAGTTACGATGCGCTGTCAGCAAAAGTGGTAAAATAACTCTTATCCATACTTGCGTTCCCTCTCGTGACGAACAGAGGAAGGTATTCCAGAATTTCGCTCAAGAGTTTGTAACGATTAGGTAATATTTTTTAATAACATTTCTTATAAGATGAATTTTTAAACCTCGTAGATACCGAATCTTTTATCAGCTTGATTTGACGTTAGCTGTGAAATATTTTAACATTTTTTGTTAGCAGTTTATGTAATTAGAACAACATCCACTGCAAGAGATTCCATGAGTTCCGAATGCCAGTCAATTTGCAACGCATTACGACAACGGCCACTAACTTGAAGAAATTGACAAGATAGAACAATATTCATATTCCTTTCACTTGAAGTTGATGATACAGCAAGTAATTAACCTTGTTTCATTGCTCTATATTGTTATTATGCAACTGGCTCCCAGCATATTACTCCAACCCCTCTGTACTTCGAAAGACTAAGCTAATACCCATCTGATATAGGAATACTTTAATGAATTCGTTGTTGGGTGATAACATTAAGATGTTGTCAGTACGCATAAGAATGGGTTTGTCCAGATTTTTGGAACACTTACATATTTTCATTATAATCACCTCGACATTTACGTTAGATATTTTGCCTTCCAGTTATTGGAGTTAATCAAAATTTTTTTTTAATATTAGTAAACTGTTGCAGCTAGTTGATTTAACATTCGCACCTACACTTTTTACATATGTTTTTTAGCTGACGAGCTGGAGTTGTTCGGTCCAACCCTTTCATTCAACGACCAACCTAGACGAAACGAATAGTTGCACTGTATATTATATATTCAGTATTTTATTCCCGATGTTTGTAGTAGGAACTTCCTCTTGCACATTTTTGAGGATGTCGAAGAATATTTTCTACTGACCGTACTTAATTTTAATGATTATATTTTTGGAATACTATATTTTAACTGAAGAAGGTTTGAGAGTAGCCACTTTGACTCCCGTTCACGCGGAAAGGGAGGATTTCCCGAGGACGAAATGACTTGATAACATTTTTATCGTCAGCGACTTACCTTTCGGATGATGATGTTGTATGTATTTTCACATTTCCTGCACATTTCCTCTTTGTAATATGAGATGCAGTGAGGCTTTTTAGCTTCTTAAGGATTAATTAAAAAAGGAATTTATATTGTGTATGTATATAGTCTTACAAATGTAGATGTAGGCCAGACATAATGAAGGGATTCAGGGTGAATCGAACCCTGTCCCTAAAAGTTCCCCTCCCCCCAGGAGCGTAGGGGGAGAGCAGCCCCTCCCCCCTAATCATCCAAATCTGGAAGGGGAAGAACCACTGGACTTTCCATAACCTGATGTTGTGCTGGTCTTACATTTAAGAATGTGAATATGTCTATGCATGTATATATTGCTCTGTGATAAAATGGAAAAAACATAACAGAATCCCATAATGATTGTTAAAGCGGCCTAAAATTGATTTTCTGTTCAGCCTTTCAACATTCCCCGCTACACTGTCGTGAAGTTGTTAAGAGGCCTAATTTGTGTCTCCTGCTATTATATAGGCATCGAGACGAGTGTGCTTTGAACGTCATCGCCTTAGGCACACACGCAGATACACACAAACACACACCTTTTTTTGAAGCCGCTGAAGATGCTTCTGTCTTGTCTTTGATTCGCACTTTATCGCTGTCTCGTATTCTCCACCGCCTCCCCCCCCCCTCTCCAAAGTCCTTTAAATATGTATTTAAAAGACCATGCTTCCCCCCATTGATTGAGTTCGTCTCCCACTGTTACAATTTCAGTTCTGTTGACACACTCCGGCATTAATTGTGGATCCAGATTTATATGTATTTTGTTTTTCTTTATAATTATCGGCGATGTATCACTAGTTTAGATGTTACACGAACCAATTTCTTTCCTGGAGTACTCAGCTAGAGAATGTCCCAGCGAATGACAGAACGTCAACGCTTGCTTATCTGAGAGTTTTTGCCTCATTTTTAAAATTTCATCAAGAAAAAAAAACTCTAGGTACTTCTTTCCTGTCGTCGGATTTTGCATTATTTTTTTATTATCATTTTAGATTCATGGTTAAATCCAATATCAATAGTGATTGTGAGTCATCATGATTTATCATTTCGTGTAAAATTAATTCATTTATCGTTCGTATGTAACCAGGTGGGAGAAAAGGATACAAATTAGCCTGTCTGAAAACAGAGATTATTCATTGTTTTTGTATCTGTTGTTGCATTGTACTTTCAGTCTATGTTAATGATTTCTGTCACTGTTAATTACCCTGCTGCCTTTGGGTAAATTGGCCACAAAATGTATACATGAAAACCTTAGTCCACATTCAGAAGCTTTGGGATTTCTTCCAAGACCCTGTGATCCATCAGTGGCTTTTCCAGTCTCTTCCAGGAGGGTTAAGTCGTTCCAAAAATGCTTCAGACTTGGGAAGATTTCTTCCAGGAGCCGTTTAAGATGACCGCAGGGGAAAATTATTCCAAAGCTTCACAATCAATAGTTTTTCCCGTAATCAAATGCTTGCCAATATTGTTTATTTTCCATTTCCTTACTATCTTTTTTTTTATTATCCTCTGCTTCCTTTTTCCATTGGCATATACTTTTATCAAAACCACACATTTAACAATATGTTACTGTATAATTTTGTCATTCTCTGCAAAAGAGGAATCTTATTCTGAAAAAGACGTAGATTTGCTCAACCTACTTGTCACCTGTGACTATTTCATTATGATCATTATGTCGCTGTTAAGATGATACTGGTAATGTAATTAAACACGATGTAACGCACCTGCGAATCAAAACAGTGTAGAAATTTTCTTTTGTTTTGTTTGTCTATATTTCCTGCCCTGAAATATATTTTGTAATGAAACTTGAATACAGTGTTTTTTTGAACCTTATATTTACTATCTGTCAGTGTGTTCATCCAATTTTTCAATATGGAATGTTTTGATAGTGTATTATTTTGTAATATAATATAAATACAGTTCATATTTTGTATTTGGGCCTACCATTCATAATCCACAACCGATATCGCTGAAGCTAGATGTGATTGGCTGCTCAGCATTTATCACTCGTCTGGGAATATGTGCTCTTAATGGACAATATAGCACTGATAAGTTGAAGACATTCCTATAAAAAAAGGGCTAAAAAGACATACATTCGTGATCTGATGCAGGCTTCTAATGAACAGAAATATGCCCTTATGTAAAAAATACTAAAAACAAACTTATTGCACGATTCCTTTTGCAAACAATTCAAAGGCTCCATTAAACTTCAAAGCAAGCTCAAACAGAATAAAGGACCACACGGAAAAATAAATTTAAAAAGAGTTTGAGATGATAAAACAGGTAGATACTACTGAAAAATACCAAGATTAATAAATATATATAAACAAATCATAAGCAGCCATGAAAAAGGTAAAAATAAAAAAAATCTCGAGAAGTATAGCAAAATATATGAAAAACGACACGGAGTAAAAAGTACGTATATCATTGCATAAAACACAGCTTCTTGCAAAAAATAAATAAATAAATAAATGAGTAGTGTTATTGTCTCTTGAACTAAGATGTTAGATATCAATGACATGTAAAGGCCTGCGGTCAACATAATGCGCCTCAGTGGCGTAATAGGTATGGTCTTGACCTGCCACCTCGGTGGTCGATAGTTCGATTCTCGGGCATTCCACTGAGGGGTGAGTGATGTGTATTTCTGGTGATAGAAGTTCACTCTCGACGTGGTTCGGAAACCACGTTAAGCTGTTGGTCCCGTTGCTGAATAACCACTGGTTCTATGCTACGTAAAAACACCATACAAACAAACAAACAAAATAGAGATAATCAGAATGAGTAAAGCGGAGTAAATGGAGAAATTCAAATATGGACAGATGATGAACAGTACTTGTAAGTTTGTCAGATAGAATGGGTTGTAAATTAAATGGCGTGTGAAGTGTCTTTATGTTTGCGGAAGATACTGCGTTAGTTGATATTGAAGATCGATAAGCTAAAATGACTAGCAAGAGATGACAATTTTCCCAGAGAAAAAAAAATCGTCAGGGGAATGTTAATGAGATTATGGTCATGAGGGTATACATAAAATCAAGGAAGATTAAGCAATAAACAATTCCTCTGGCCTAAATTCTATATATTCCATTCCATTCCTATGGATAGTTCAAGAAAGAAATAAAGGTATTTGTGAAAAAAGTATGATGGTGGAGAGAAAGAGGCAATGCAATAAAAGTTGCAATAAGACCTCTGTCAAATGCTCAAGTAAGAAGAGAACGAAAGAATCATTAAAAAAAAAGCTTGCGATATGAAGGGACAACCCTATCCTTTATGGAGGTGAAGTGAAGATGTCGGGAAAAAAAAAAAGTAATTGGAAGTTATTCAGATGAATTGTTACCTTAATATATGCGAAGCAAGACGAGCTGGAATGGAAGCAACGTAAAGTTAATACAAAGCTGGAACAAACAGGTTATCAGCGGCGTGGTTGGTATGGTATTAGCGTTCCACCTCTGTGGTGGCGGATTCGATTCTCGGCCATTCCATTGAGGAGTGAGAGATGTGTATTTCTGGTGATAGAAGTTCACTCTCGACGTGGTTCGGAAGTCACGTAAAGCCGTTGGTCCCGTTGCTGAATAACCACTGGTTCCATGCAACGTAAAAACACCATACAAACAAATAAACAGGTTATCATGGTTAGGAAGTTTGATCATAGCATTTTGCTATGGTTTAATCATATCGAGAGAGAAGGGATGACCTCAGAGTGGTTAAAAGGTTTTATGACTCGTAAGTGTTGGGAGGAAGGAGGACGGGAATCTCAGGAACAGCTGATTAGGTTAAGAAAAATGATTGGAATAGAAGCAAGAAAGTAGAAATGAGTGGTGTTCTAGCGAGATGTCTGAGTATTTACATAGAGAGGCTGAAGATCTGGGAATTTTCTGCTATTGCGTCTCGTACTTGATACAGTTCTTATATTGTGAATACAGTAGTCATTATCACCTTTCTCTACACCAACCTCTTGTAAGGTGTAACAGCCGTCTGGCGTGTATATATATATATATATATATATATATATATATATATATATATATATATATATATATATATATATATATATATATATTATGTATATATAATATATATATATATATATATATATATATATATATATGATGATATATAAATAATATGTCTGAAATTTTACCACCGTCTGCTTCTTGTCTTGTCCTTATCCTTAAATTGAAGTTTTAGAAAAACGAAAAATAACAAATATTGATTTTCACGTCTTTTCCTCGCTTGACTATGAAGATGCTGTCTTTATTGCAAGAACAAACTAAGGTGAATTAATGGTATTCAATATAAAGAAGAAGCTAGAAAATTGGATATGCAAGACACTGCCATTTCCTACCCCTGAAGCTTAATTATGGAAGTAATTCAAATATATATATATATATATATATAGATATATATATATATTATATATATATATATATATATATATATATATTTGTAGCCTATATTATATAAATATACAAGTAAATATGAGTAAATTTCTGCAAATGGAATTTTCTCTTTGAAAATAAAAAGCCGTACATTTTTAGTGATGATAAATGCTAGCTCATGCTCGAGGTTGCAAAGCACTTCATGATGAAGCTGAAATGTACATATCCTTCACTCTCGACGTGGTTCGGAAGTCACGTAAAGCCGTAGGTCCCGTTGCTGAATAACCACCGGTTCCATGCAACGTAAAAAGACCATACAAACAAACATGTCCTTCAGAGTAACTGGATATTTTCGTGTTCATCGCAGATGCTTCCATACCCACCAAAGAATATATATATATATAATATATGTATATATATATATATAGATTTATATATATATAATATATTATATATATATATATATATGTGTGTGTGTGTGTGTGTGTGTGTGTGTGTGTGTGTGTATGTGTGAAATAAAAATTCGAGTTTTATTGTTCCTCAGTTCTGAACAGAGTTCGTTTTCCCAGACTTTGTTTATATTCGAAGTAAACTTTCTAGACTACAAAACGCTATATTCTTCCATGTTAACTTTATATAAAAAATGCGTTAGGAACCAACATTATATATATAATGAACATAAAGTGCGGCAATGCGAAAGCGCCTTATTAATAAGGGAATCTTGCTCTTAGTGCGTGGTAGGTAGAAAGACATACAGATCGAGGGATATATCATGAATTTACTCTACTTTACTCAAATCAACGAGTGCTGAATTTCATTCGGTATGATATGAGCATGACTAAAAAAGTTGAACGAACCAAGTTGAACTATCATCAGAGATGTTTATAACAATTATAAATAGTCGTACTATGGGTTACATCAGTGTTAAATATGCCAGAATGACTCTGTCGCTAAAGCAAATAAATAAGCCATGAGGTTTATAACAGGATATTATAAGCATAAGAGGGGTGACGTCGCTGTTAAAACATGCAAGAGTGACTCTTTCCCCATTAAGAAAAAGAATAAGTAGACGATATTCACTCCTAAATCCTTTGACCACCCACGGCTATTACGCACATTCGAAATTGTAATGAATGTCATGCCATTCACGACGAATAATACGACAATATCACGGGCTCAGCTGGAAAGGAAGGGAAAAAAGTAAATCGTCTGTACACTTACCGGAATTCCAAGAATCCCGTGAGCTTCACAGTCCAAACTTTCATTACATTAGCATAATGTACCGGTATACAGACACACACTATACAAATATATATATATATATATATATATAGATATACATATGTATGTATATATATATGCACACATACACACACACACACATACAAATAATATATATATATATATAAATATACAAATACAAATGTACATAAACACAAACAGATTTATATATATGTATACATATATAAACATGCACACATTTTACACTAAAAACACACACACACACACACACACACTATATATATATATATATATATATATATATATATATATACATATATATATATATATATTATACTACTATATATGTATAACTGAATCACGAAAGTTTGGAACTCGATAAATGCATAAACAAAGGACGTTGAGTCGAAAGATCTTGCAGTTACACCAGCGTTTCACTTTCCTTCGTGGCTTATACCTTTACTTAATAATCATATATATATATATATATATATATATATATATATATATATATATATATATACATATATATATATATATATATAATTACACATATATATATACACACACACATATATATACATATACAAAGACAATTTATAAATATGTACATATATATACATACATTCATATATGAATATAAACACATTTAGTGTATTTATACAAAGACCTTAAAAGGTTTAATAAAACTACAGTTAAGCCTAAATGTCCACTCCTACGAAAGAAATGTCATCCATGAGTGTCGTACCTGACTTTAAAAACCCGACTGATCTCATCTTTATGGCTTTCCTCTCATCATTTAAATGCACTGGCAAAATAAGAAACTGCTACACACATTCATGAACTGCATGCCGCTTCGACCTTCAAAGCTGCTAAAGGACCTTCTTGAAAACACCATCAAACTGAACTCGTAAACTCCTGACTTTTAACTAGAGACCTTTGCCCTTCTTACATTCCCTCTTTGCAAAACAGCAACTGGAAGGGGTGTGGTTACATCGTTCCAGATTATTATGTGCATAAAATTAACGAAAGCCTGCACACTTATATACATATATACGTGAATAATATATATATATATATATATATATATATATATATATACTATATATATAAATAAATAAATAAATATATATATATATATATATATATATATATATATATATATATATATATATATATATATATATTAACTTATCACATCCATAATTGTTTTTTGCAATAGTGCCAATACTAAAAGGTGCTTTTTCGCAATAAGTCATATATATATATATATATAATATATATATATATATATATATATATATATATATATTAATATATAATTGTGTGTGAGAGTTAATAGGTATGCGAACGGGAATACGCATGCGCTAGGCAGCAAGTACTCATTTCGAATTCCAAAGCGTGAAAATCGGTGAAATCGGAGGCAAGAAGACATATCACTAAATGTCAGATTTCAATAAATCCCCAAACAAACGTAAACAAAGAAGTAAAATGAAAGAAATTAAATGTACTTAGCAATAACATAAACGTCAAATATAAAACTTTCATAAGGTATACGTTTATTTGCCTTCTCATGTTACCCACAAGCTTACAAAAGGTTCTGGAAAGTGGTTCTGTTTACTGGACGAATCAATAAATTCCAGAATTCCAGGACCAACGAAGCCCCCTATTCACAGCGCAAGTCAACCGCATTGGCAACATCTTTTATGAGAAACAGAATGTATACATCGGTAATGTTAGAAACTAATGAAAACGAATTTTCTCGATAACACAGTACAGGTCTCTCTCTCTCTCTTTCTATTATATATATATATATATATATATAATATATTATATATATATATATATATATATATATATACATACATAAATACAAAGATATACATACAAATATATCCAAACACACACACGTGCATATATATATATATATATATATATATATATATATATATATATATATGTGTAGGTATGTATGTATGTATGTATGTATGTATTTATGTATGTATGTATGTATATATAATATAAATATATATATATATATATATATATTTATTATATAAATTGATGTATGTATGTATGTAGTAGTTGTATTTTATGTATGTATTTATGTATGTATATATAATATTATATATATATAGATATATTATAATATACACACATATATATATGTATGTATATATGTATATATACAATAAGTCGTTTTCCCTAATAAGTGACAGCTTTAGAGAAAAATATTACAGAAAAAAACAATTAAAATCATATAATAGTACAAGTAACTACTTGGTTCCTACTTTTAACTACACAAGAATGATGACTAGGCAGAAAATGTCCACATCAGCAGCTCCTGACACCTACACAGAAGGCTCACCAGCAGTGAGTCAGCCACCCAATATTAGCATGCTGCTATTCACGTATATTCACCTCTATCTCTGGTATAATCTCACTATTTTTTGGACAATAAGATCCGTCTGCGCTAACACATCTACGACATCAGGCCGACACCTTCCTCCAAACACTTTCCACTAACCTATCGTCCGATTTTTTTTTTTTTTTTTTTTTTTTTTGTCTTCTTGACCAAAGCATCCTGACACACGTCATGTATCCTGGTTTGCTCATCTCATCTTTATTGTAGTTTTTAACATTTCTAGTAAACTTGCACTAACAA
This sequence comes from Macrobrachium nipponense, assembly GCF_015104395.2. Lineage (NCBI taxonomy): Eukaryota > Metazoa > Arthropoda > Malacostraca > Decapoda > Palaemonidae > Macrobrachium > Macrobrachium nipponense. The sequence continues at coordinate 62,926,102 of NC_087217.1, read as the reverse complement.
CATTCTTCAATTTCCATAATCGACCAAGTTTCCTGAGTACCTTTCAAAAGATAATACTAAAACAAGTAAAAAATGCGCCGAAGCAATCGAGTTTTCTGTACAACGTATAAAGCTGCTTGAAACACTCAGCCAAGGCGTGGTGGTGGCCTGTGTTGTTGGCATTGATAGCGGTGCCAGACGCACGATCATGGGTAACGTTAAACTTGAATTTAAAAAATACTGAGGCTAGAGGGCTGCAATTTGGTATGTTTGACGATTGGAAGGGGGATGAACCATATACCAATTTTGCAACCTTCTAGCCTCAGTAGTTTTTAAGATCTGCGGCCGGACAGACAAATGGCCATCTCAATAGTTTCATTTTATAGAAAACTAAAATGGCGTTAACTGAACTTTCTTGTTATAAGATGAATGACCCCCTATCCATTGTCAATGCAGACGTTGATAATCAATCACAACGACACCTCAAACGCGCTCTTCCGAGCACCACTAAGTGACATAAATCCCAAATGATTCATGCAAATACTTTTTATAGAGAACAATAAAATCTCTGAAACTGGTGTTTATATACCCATGTAATATGGCAGTATTTACTGAGTATCCATTGCCTGTATACCACCTCCTACACCATTTATTTATTTATAATGTAATATGTAACAAATATCTAATGCCTATATAGTACAAACTATGATACATAATGCATCACAGTAACTACCACTTAACCTAAGTTTATTATTGTTATGCACTATATATTACATAACTGCCATTTCCTAGTAACTGTACCGCGTAGTGCATAAAATACATCACTTAGAAGCCAATATCAATGAAGTAGATATCCAGAGATGCATTAAAAAAACGACCCAAAGAAGAAGGAAAAAAAATCATCTTTAAAGCACACACACATCGCCAGTTTCAAACCCATGTAAGTACACCTTTCTTTACAACAGCAACTGTTATTTGTAAGGAGCCATACAAAATCGTAAGCGCCTCAGTGGCGTGGTTGGTATGGTGTTTGCGTCACACCTCGGTGGTCGCTGGTTCGATTCTCGGCCATTCCTTTGAGGAGTGAGAGATGTGTATTTCTGGTGATAGAAGTTCACTCTCGACGTGGTTCGGAAGTCACGTAAAGCCGTTGGTCCCGTTGCTGAATAACCACTGGTTCCATGCAACGTAAAAACACCATACAAACAAACAAACAAAATCGTACATGTTAGGTGGATACTTTATTTTGCAGAAGTAATGTTAAACATTCTTAACAAAATCTACGGCAATGGTGCATATGATTTCCTTTTATTAAAACTGAAGCCTAACCCAAAATAGGTCCCTTCTCAAAAGTTACGTATCTGTCTTTTGAAGCCTATTTCTTTGTTAACAGTAACACTAAGAAAAGCATTCAACAACCAAAAACATGACCTCTTAAGCAATCCGTGGCAATTCCACGGGATTCAAGTAAAGTATTAAGTGAGAAGAAGTAGTTCAACTCCTACGCAGTCAGTAGGTCACCAAAAGAACGTTAGTTGTCCTAGAGGTTCTATTTAGAATTAAAAATTGACGTAGCTAACAAAGCAAAGTGATACATATTTTTGCAGCTGTTGAATTTAATTGCTAGTTACCTAGTGTTGTCATCGGTTAGTTAGTTAGGTTACTTGGGCCTTCTTGGTTACTTACACTTTAACTGCATGGAAAGTTAACCTACTCACTAGTTCCACGCGACGAAATTTGTAGGTCGCGACAAATAAAAACCCAGTGGCAGCGTTCCTAACACTACTTTATTCGTCACGACAGTCAAGTTCAACGAAAAAAAGTGAGACTTTCTGAAAGTGTGTTACACGAAGGCGGCAGAGGAACTGAGTGCTAATGTCAAGTAGCATTAGGTGCTACCAAGCCAAAGCAAATTCATCAAGAATGATGCTCGGGAAATATCGATGGATTAGCAGCCTAAAGCTTAAAGCAAAATGCGCCTCTTTGTTACCAAAACAACTGAGTTTTGCTACAACTTCATTAAACGCCTTCCAGTCCAGTATGCATGGAACCAATCGGACAAATTATGGATGCCACTCAGCTTGAACAAAATCTCTGAATACATGATCGGCAGTTCTGGCAAACCTAACCCACACCCACAACCAATCCCCACAACATCCAGCCCCTGACAGTTATACTCGTGAGAAAGTCGTAGTTAGCATAGAAATTGCAACATAAAAACCAACCGATGTTGATGCATATTAGCAGGGCCACATTCCGAACAACAATTTAGTGCGACCTGCCACTGTACTACTATACGGCTGTCGGGCGGAACTCTTATTAAGACGCAGATACCCTTATTAAAAATAGACAGGCATCGTATCAGACCGAGACAGGGTATTTCCAGTTTCGCCAATCGCTAAATTCAATAGGATGCATTCCAACGAAGATATAAAAGCTTACCGGGGAGAATTTAAAGCTCTAACTCCCTCAGTATCGATAATCGACGATAGCACGAAACCTCTCGGGCTAGAATTCTGGGGCTATTCGGCATGCAACTCAGGCTCTGCAGACCTGACGAGAATCCAGCAGGCAGGCAGACGCAGGCCTACCAAAGCTAAAAAGTTAGTTGAGAGTAATGGCATGCTGGTGTTAACGAGATCACGAGCGAGGCATGAAGGGCACGTTCGCAGAGTGTTTACTAACTTATTTAATGCGATGTACACATGACCTTTTCAATCAAACCGACGACGGTCGCGTAACGAAGAACCACTTGGGGCTAAGGGAATCTTCAGTGTAAACTTTAAAAGCATTCTTGACACGTCTTTTAGAATGCGCATGAGTGTGCACAGTTTAATAAATATAATACACACAGAGCAAAATGGAAAACTTAATAGATCCGTAAAAACAGTTGGGAGACAGGGGTATTTTCTGTTACTTGGAGGTGTGTCCAAGGGGGCCCGGGGGAATACCCTCCCTCCCCCGCCAGGTCAGGGCACGGCGCCCCAAGTTAGGTTAGGAAGATAAGGTTTGGTTAGGTCAGGCAGGACACGGCATTCTATTGAAGGCCAGGATCTCTCACGCCTAACCCTGTCTCCCTCCTCTGCATCCGCTTCGTAAACGTAACGTAGATGAAAATATTTGACAAAACATGAAGATAACTAAAATCAAAATTTCAAAATATGAAGACAATGCTCAGGAAGCATCATAAATAATACGAGAAACTAGGACTTGTTAATGCAAATCCGACAGAACATTTTGTCACTACTGAAGATGACACTCTCAAAGAGAGAAATTGGTTTGTCAGATATCAAAGCAGTCCCATGAAAACGAGGGAAATGGTTAATAATAATAATAATAATAAATAAGTAAATAGATAAAAAAAAAGGGACGCAGTTGCCAAACAATAGGGCAATACACCAAAGAGACAGAATATATTTTGGAATATAAATACATAACATTCAGAAGACATGGAAAATGGTTTGCAAAATAAGATAATAACCTGCAAACAAAAGAAACGAGTCATGCATGGAACTTCGTCGAGAAAGCAACCCTTTAATGCACGAATGCAATATTCTCGATGCCTGACTTATTTCCGGAGTCACCCTCTGCTCTGTTCACTGACAAAAACTAACTAAATAACAAGGAATTAAAAACTTGTTTTATGAAGAGTCACTGGCTTGACAACACAATTTAAATATTCTTCAATACAAGGATGCGTTAAATGTAACGGGATATCATAAATACAGGAAACCACTCGCTACCCTTCAAATGACCTATGATCGATGAAAAGATAGATACTTCTAGAACCATTCTAGTACTAAGCTCTAGAAAATCACGTGGATGAAACCGGATGTGGAACAACGTCGCATGAATAAACTTCAGAAAGAAATAAGAAAGAGAAATTTATAGAGCAATTACACACAATTACGCATAATAATAATAATAAAAAAAAAACAATTAGAAAATATACGCCTATGTTTTTTCGGCACAATCGAGTTTTCTGTACAGCATGAAACTCTCAGCGACAGCCCTAAAAAGCTTTCAGCCACTTCCCGCTGGTGGCCTGTGTTGTTGGAACCTATAGCGGTGCCAGACGCACGATCATGGGTAAATTTAACCTTAAATAAATAAAAAGAAACTACTGAGGTTAGAGGGCTGCAATTTGATTATTGGAGGGTGGATGATCAATATACCAATTAGCAGCAATCTAACTTCGTTAGTTTTTATGATCTGAGGGCGGAAAGAAAAAGTGCGGACGGACAGACAAATAGACATCTCATTAGTTTTCTTTTACAGAAAGCTAAAAAGGAAAAGAAACTTCTAGAACTTAATAAAATATCAACAACAACAACAACAACAAAAGGCGGTTGCTCGATTGATTTCCAGACTTGAAAGAAAGAGAAAGAGAGAGAGGTAAAATATCTTGACGGAGACGAACGGTGTATAATCCAATCACATCCAGACGGTATCTTGGGTGGCAGCCAATGTTTACATTCCAGGCCCCTGACGACGACGAATACGGTGCCACACCGGGCGAGGAGTTCGAAGAAGGAACCTTCCTTCTTCTGCCACCGGCTCCCCTTATCCTATGAAGGACGGACTTTTTGCTCGTTTCCTCAAATTCATTCTAGACGTTAATTATAGTCAAGACGAGAGAGAGAGAGAGAGAGAGAGAGAGAGAGAGAGCATAACTCTGGACTGTCTGCTTTCATCCACTGTTAATACATCACTCACACCGCGATAATAATACAAGAGTCGTAAACTTACGATATATATATATATATATATATATATATATATATATATATATATATATGTGTGTGTGTGTGTGTGTGTGTGTGTGTGTGTGTGTGTGTGTGTGTGTGTGTGTATGTAACTGTAAGCTTGTGTATTGCAGAGAATTCTTCCCTCGATAAAACTAATCCTGTCCGGTGATGGACACCCCGATGTCAATCGATGCGAACCTTTAACAGCCGACGGGAATTACCCACATTGGTTCCCAAGTTACGTTTGGGACGAGTAAATATAACTACTGGTGAAGATCGCTTCGATTCCAGACGTGTGTCTTTGAACTTGAAAAGGCTTCTGATTTTTACTGGGATCCTTGAAAACAGAATTAAATCTTACCTCTGGATATATACTGCCAAGTACGGCAGTGGGTTCCCGTTTTACATGATTACACGTTGAGGAATGAGGCAAAGATACGTAAATTCCTCTTTTAGGTGCATTGAAAGTGGATGTCCTAGGCTTAAAAGTGTGTTACAAAACTCTCTTCGTGAATGTTCAAATACATGGGACGGATTACAATTTCTGCTGAAATCGTTTTACAAAAAAATTACTTCGCAAAATTTGACCTAATTGCACGATAAATTATAAGCACTACATAATGAAGTTTCACTTGAATTAAACTTTAAAAAAAAACCCAACGAACAAAAGCTGAGAAATTCATTCCCAAATGAGCAAAAGTCTCCTTTCTGAAAACTACTTTGGTAGAAATTGTTATAATTCAGACCAACTTCACAAAATTTTGACAGAATTTGTAACTGACATTTTTTAAGCCTAAGACATCATCTTTGTCTTCTTGCTCAACATATAAACATGCAAAAGGGGTGCTCACTGTCGTAAATAACAGTGTGTATCCATAGGTCAAATTTAATTTCATTTTCAAGAACCCCTTAATAAATCACGTCTTTTTAAGTTCAAAGACAATCTACTGGAATTGGCGCAATCTCCAACATTGTATTTATTTACCCGTCGCAAATGTAATTTAGGAACCTCTACTTGGGTAACTCCAGTAAGTTGTCGAAGGTTCGCATCGATTGACATCGGAGTGCCAGTCATCGGACAGGATTAACACACACACACACACACACACACAGACACACACACACACACACACACACACACACATATATATATATATATATATATATATATATATATATATATATATATAATATATATAAAGAGAGAGAGAGAGAGAGAAAAGGCTTATTGCAAAGAAATTATTAAAATAATGTTGAATCAATAGTGAAGGAGATACTGGCCTTAATTCAGAAATAACTGTCAAGACAAGACATCAAAAACTATGTGACTCGAGAGAGAGAGAGAAGAGGAAGAGGGAAGAGAAGAGAGAGAGAGAGAGAGAGAGAGAGGGATGGCTAAATTACACTATCTGCAAAACTGTTTACGTAGAGAGAGAGAGAGAGAGAGAGAGAGAGAGAGAGAGAGAGTGGGGAAAACGATCAATACAGAATAACTACAAGGTTTCTTCAAACTGTTAATCTTAAAAGTTCTTCAACCGGTGTGTGTGTGTGTGTGTGTGTGTGTGTGAGAGAGATAGAGAGAGAGAGAGAGAGAGAGAGAGAGCTAAATATGGAACAACTAGATATAAATTTTAAGATTCAGAAAAAGAAAATGACGTGTCACCACGGAATAGTTATAAACGATCTTAAAAACTTTTGCTTAGAGAGAGAGAGAGAGAGAGAGAGAGAGAGAGAGAGAGAGAGAGAGAGAGAGAGAGAGCAGGGAAGCTAGTAAGTTGTGTGAGGGTGTTGAGCAAAATGCGTGCCTGAGTTCGTTCTCGTAATAAATCAATAAACGCCCGGGAAAAAGAAACGGAAGGGAGGCAACTGACTTGGCATTATGAAGTAAACAGAATTACATTTACTGCATGGATAGCACTGGCATTTAGTATCTGTAACATTACGTATCACTGAAGAAAAATAAGCTTTCATGGCACTGTATGAAGAGAGTTGAGTTGAGTTCAGGTTCCTTTGTCTCTACTTATTCTATGGAAAACATTATTGATGAGTAATTCAGGGTAGGATTACTTCCATTGTTTTTGATAATGTGTGCGCATTTGTTTGACACAAGTATATATAAACCATAAACTCGGCTAGCCGCCTCCCACCTAAGAAAATGACCATATATAAAATGAAACAACAATGGAACCAAAAGAAGAATCACATTAGAAATCGGAGGACGCATTAAACAGCAAACAAACAACGAAAGCCAACGGAAACAACAGTGGGAAAAGAGAAGGGAGAGGTAGCCCCGCCCCTTTCCAAAAGGCGACGCAAGCCGGGAGATCTTGTCTGGCGTATACCGGATTCAAGCGGTTTCAGGTCTGACAGAGGAGGCCAGAGCCCCCTAAACGGCGGGTCGCGCCGTTGACTGAGGGGTGTCTAGGAGGCCCGGTTAGGTTTCCCCTTGGAAAACTGCAACGGATATTCATTTACCAGAATCTGCTGATGCCAGACTTTCTTCCTTCGGTCGCACTGATACACGATTAAAATCCTATTGAGGAAATCGCATTATTTACGTCTCCCCAGGGCTATTTCTGTCAAATACAGAACGAGGTTGTTCAAACTTTTCTAATTCTTTTCAAGAACAAAACAACAAAAACTGTTGATGCTCAAATGACCACATCCAAATAACATTCAATTTAGAGCGAACGGCTAATGCGAGATCGTGTGAACCAATGTTATTTTATATTAAGAAATTGCCAAATAGCCTGGAAAAAAACAAACTCACTTTCGTCATTTGTGCTAGTCAAGATAATCGAGTTCTCGACCGTTGACAAGATCCTTCGGATTCTAAACGTTATGCAATAACAAAATGGAACCTGTGTGAGGTGTATATTTATTGTTTAAGGTGCAGTTCAGGGCCAGTAGCCACGATCATGGTCAGGGACCTTACTATAATAAGGGCAACGGTGCTTCGAACGAGTTGAACCTTGAACGAAACGGTTGCGTAGCTGGGAGGGATTACGTGCAGCGGTGAACAAAACCCGGTAATCTTGTTGCAGAGGTGCCCTTGCAATGACGCGGAAATCGACCAGCTCTGTTCGTGCCATCTTACATTAAGGAAGGGAAGACTTCACAACTTGAGGGATTCTATGAGAGACGTTGTTGTCATCATTAATATTAAAAATACATTATTAATATATTATTATCATTATTATCACGAACCAGAAACACTCAATAATTTGCAAATCAAGCTTACACCGACTTTAATGCCCCTTGGTATTAAAGTAGAGACACAGAACCAAAAGACCAGGATACATTAGGACACGGGAAAATGGCAAATAGGAAAGAAAACCAAAGCCGAAATGAAGCTCATGTCTGGGGATTACTATCATCCTCTTACGATCCTTCCCAGTAAAGGCAGCTTATTTTGTCAATAAATCAATTATTAGACTCTCCTTATTGGATAGCAGGCGTTTCTGTAAACATGGCTGTTAAGAAGGGGGTTCGTACCGCGATGGTTCATTTGTTCTAATTTACCACATCGCTTCCTGCCATTTCGCACTAACACTTGAGAATCAAGACTCTCTCTCTCTCTCTCTCTCTCTCTCTCTCTCTCTCTCTCTCTCTCCCCTTGTGAGTGTAATGGTGCATGCTACACAAAGGCTTTCCTTCTGATGAACCAATTAAGAGGATGAATGAGGCAATGGTGCATGTCCGCCATGTTTCCTCTGATGTCACTTTCATTGTACAGGTGTGCCTTTGTATCTTCACACGCATGCGCACATATGTTTGTGTATCCAATACACCGGAAAGTCCACAAGTTCCAGTGCCATCACACCGGAAGAGGCAATCATTGCAGAAAGTCTGCCATTAAAAAAACAACAGGCCCTAGTGGAGGTTTACCTCCGTGAAGCCATAATGGACAGCGTGGTCTAAAGAAGCCTTAAAATTGCCCAAGGTAATAACGCCAAAGGTCAGGCAGGGTTTAGTTCCAATCACAAAAAAAAAAAAATGTCAATATCGCCCCGAAATAATTGTTCATACTGGTTTGCATATTTTTATACCAAATTTTCAAACACTGTATTCAATAAAATAACATTAAAGAAAAAATCTTAAGTAAAGATCATGCTGCTTATTCAGTAGTTTCATTCCATACTTGGAAACACTTGTTTACACGTACAAATAAGTGTATATACATACATGCATGTATATATATATACGCGCATACACAATATATACACATATATATGTGCATATGTATAGTAAATACATATGTGTTAAAAACATCTCCCCATTTGAAACTCGACCATAAACCCTGAAAGTCAGGGAATTAGAGCACAGGTGCGGACTGCTGCTGCAGCAAACCTATATAACTCTTTAGCGCGTAACCCCAGTGACCTGTGAAAACATCACATCATCCAACAGGTTGCGTATTGCATATGTATGGGTCTCATACTATACCGAATATCCATGGTTTTTCTTGGGTAACAGTTATGTATTATTCAAGCACGATTTTCGCGAAGGATGGTTATGTGTTATTTATATTGAACACTGCTTTCCTGTGCGTCAGTTATGCACAGCATGTACAGATTAATCATGCATGACGGCTAATGAAAATTATATGCAATCATGTGTAACACATGTGCAGGTGTCGCAGTGCACAGCCTATAAAACGGCAACAAGCACCTGTCAGTTCTTCGAATCTAGGATCATTCATCCATCTGCACTGGATTTTACGCATCGACAATTATACACGAACTGTTCACGTTTAACGTCTTGTGATAATAAACTGTCGACATACCAAACGATTCCCATGTTGTCTCACAGACAAAACTTATATACGTTTAGCCAGGCAGTTTGTTTAATGCCATTTATTTGACGAGTGTATCATTTCAAACGTTATGTTGGGGGGGCATTTGCCTGTTATAGACGCAGATACGGCTACAACAATGTCGCCTTCTTCCGGTCATTATTATTGCAATATGCTATATAATATAGCACTACTATTTAAGGATAATTGTACTTCCGCTGTGATTATTCAATTAGTGATGTCAGTCGGGAGAAATAAGTGGTGCGGACTTCAGTTTTGCCAACACTACTGGCTACTTTGTCAAAAGATACGCCCACTTGACAGGTCCTCCTTAAAAAAGGCGTTTAGGAGCATCAAAAAGTAGACGCACCAGCGTATGACAGATCTTTTTTTAAGGAAGAAGATTGATCTAGTAAATAAAATTATTTATTCAAATTCCTACTAAAGTCCCCATGATTTATACACGAATAGTGCAGTTGGTGCTTTTGGCTGCTTTTTAACCTCAAGTAGTAACTGATCCTGTGGAAAAAAAAGATTTAATAATAAAATAAAATAAAAAAAATTAATAAAATATTGATTAATTTGATCTCTCGCTCTTCAACCTACCACTTCATATCTACACCGTGCCTGCTTGAGATCTATTCATCATAAGATCAACACAATATCACATTTCAACCGAGTCTGTATCGAACTTTTTCAAGTGGATTTACGCTTTATAACCACTGATTCAATATGAACTTTATTTACGGATCATTCATTTTCAGACAATCATCTTCATTTCTAGAGTGTCATTAACACTTGCGCAATACGCTGCTCATGTTAGCTTCTTTTGTGCATTTGCCCTTTTTCTAACGAGAATTATACGGGCAGGTTGCTCTGCAGTTTATTGAACTTTGAAATAATTTCGTTGTGAAAGTACGTTTATTTTGAATAATAATAATAATAATAATAATAATAATAATAATAATAATAATAATAATAATAATAATAACTGTTACTGTTATTGGACTTTGAAATAATTTCGTTGTAAAAGTACGTTTATTTTGAATGATAATAATAATAATAATAATAATAATAATAATAATAATAAATAATAATAATAATAATAATAATAATAATAATAATAATAACTGTTACTGTTATTGGACTTTGAAATAATTTCTTAGTGAAAGTAGGTTTATTTTGAATAATAATAATAATAATAATAATAATAATAATAATAATAATAATAATAATAATAATAATAATAATAACTGGTACTGGCGCCATTCGGTTATGATCATGGAACTAACATTAGTCTGAAAATCATTATCATGCCTTCAAAAATCATCGTCATCAACTTCATTAAAACTTTGTTTACCATAATATCCATGCTAACGCTCAAGTGCCAAGTTTATTAACCATTCTCCAGCATCTATCTAGTATTTGATTTTTCCAAACATAGAAATATATTATAATATATATATATCATTATATATAGTTTAAAAAAAAATTATTATATATATGTATATTAGTATATATTATCTATTGAAAATGGAAAATTGGCTTATTATTAATTATTATTTTGATTTAATTAATTTATTATTAATTATTATTATTATTATTGAAATTTTATCCACACAGAACAGAAAGTTCATCATTTAAAAAGGAGGAATTGAGAAGAGAGAAATAGAATTGCTAAAGATAAACGCTTGGACAATACAAGCTTATATTTGTTTATGAATATCTGTTTATTGCATTTCATGTATAAGTGTGGATAGTATACATCTGGCATATATATATATATATATCTATATATATAATATATACATATACATATATATCTATAATATATATATATATATATATATATTACATACAGTAAAGATAACAAATTGTCAGACAAACAAACCTTTCAACGTAATTCTCCAATAAAATATATATATATATATATATATATATATATATATATATAATATACGGTATATATATATATATATATATATATATATATATACATATATATATATATATATATATATATATATATATCAGTAAAAATCGTAAAAACAAATATCTCTACATTTTCCTGTTGCCAGGGAAGAGACGAGGTCAAGACAACCCAAGAAAATGAGGTTAATGTGTACTTTTGGGAGATTAAGTCGTCTTAAACACAGAAGATCCATAAACCCATAAAGCGCTTCAGTGGCGTGGTTGGTTTGGTGTTTGCTTCTCACCTCAGTGGTCGCAGGTTCGATTCTCGGCCATTCCATTGAGGAGTGAGAGATGTGTATTTCTGGTGATAGAAGTTCACTCTCGACGTGGTTCGGAAGTCACGTAAAGCCGTTGGTCCCGTTGCTGAATAACCGCTGGTTCCATGCAACGTCAAAACACCAAACAAACAAACATAAACCCAAAAGCTACGGATAAAAATGAAGGGAACAGAGCAAATAATTCTGGAAACATAAAATCTAAAACTGTAAAATAAGAAATAACTAAGAAACTAGAAAATCGTACTGATATGACAGACTGTATTATTACATCACTAAATATATACAAACTCTATTCCTCCATCACCAAATATATACAAACTGTATTTCTACATCACCGAATATATACAAACTGTATTCCTCATCACCAAATATATGCAAACTGTATTTCTACATCACCGAATATATGCAAACTGTATTCCTACATCACTGAATATATACAAATTGTATTCTTATCACAGAATATATACGTACAAACTGTATTTCTACATCACCGAATATATACACACTCTATTCCTACATCACCGAGTATATACAAACTGTATTTCTACACCCGAAACTTATAAAACAGAAAAAAAGTGGTTAAAAAGGGGGGAAAACTTAAGAGATGTGCAAGACTTCAACAGAGAAGATTTCAGTATATTTCCAAAGCAACTTCATCACAACTATGTTTATTCCGCCCTTGAGAGGTAATTCTTTCTTGAGATATCACGAAGAACGACAAGAAAATATAATAAATAAATAAATGTAAAGAAAAAGGAAAATATAGACGGCTGCATGTTTTAACAAGCACATTTTTCTTTGCATATTTCGTTCTTCAAGTGAATATTTATCGAATTGTAAGGAAAGAGGAAAATATTTACTGTTTGTTTTAACAAGTAACTTTTCTGCGCATTTCTCCTCGTCATTCCCACGGGGCAAATTCGAAAAAAATGTTTCTAGCATTTCAATAATTTGTTGAAAAAAAATTTTTATTTGGAGAATTACGTTGAAAGGTTTATTGTCTTACAATTTGTTTTTCTTTACTGTATGTATATATATATGACAGATGTATACTATCCACACTTATACATGAAATGCATAAACAGATATTCATAAACAAATATAAGCTTGTATTGTCCGAGCGTCTATCTTTAGCAATTCTATTTCTCTCTTCTTATTCCTCCTTTTTAAAATATGGACTCTCTGTTCTGTGTGGATAATAATAATAATAATAATAATAATAATAATAATAATAATAATAATAATAATAATAATAATAATAATAATAATCCATTTTCAGTGTGATTTCATTAGTCACTTCATGTCTTCAAAACTATCATTAAACCAAAGGAGAGTAATGGACCTGACCTCGATACAATAATGGACATTACACCGACAAACGATGTATTCAGATAAGTCATTAAGGGATAAATGAGGTCATAGGTGTTGAAATGATGTATCAGGAGATCTCTGTATACAGAGAGAGAGAGAGAGAGAGAGAGAGAGAGAGAGAGAGACGAGAGAGAAGAGGAGATAGAGAGAGAGAGAGAGAACGTGACGTTTCCATGGGACAGAGAGAGAGAGAGAGAGACGAGAGAGAGAGAGAGAGAGAGAGAGAGAGAGACGTGACGTTTCCATGGACCAGGAGATATGAGGGAGATTCACCCAAAGTATCCAATCAAATTTTGAGCGGATATCATTCCCTATAGAGTGCTTTCAAATTAGATTTCCAGGAAGGGTGGGATTTTGTCTGGCGTTCACTAAAGCGTTACGATGCTACCAAAGAAAAAGAATAAAAAAGAAAAAAGAAAAAAGGGATTTACCAAAAAAAAAAAGAAAAAAAAAGAAGGAAGGACTTTTCATCATACACTGGTGAAGGCCGAAGTGAAAACTGTTATAAGAATATTACATGATGATAAAGGAAATTATAAGTATACATATGTGTTTGTGTGTGTGTGTGTGTTTGTTTGTGTGTGTGTGTGTGTGTGTGTGTGTATAACTATCACAGTTATGAAAGGATGAAATGGAATATGAAGAGATTAATGTCGACGATGAAAATGAAACAACATAGTGTAAGATGTTTTCGTTTCACTCTAAGGCATTTTCAAGCAATCTACATACATTTGATGAAATAAAGAAAAAACACAAATTTACTAAAACAGCTAAAATAAAGGATGACCAAACCATTTTATTGTATGCGAGGGTCATTACATTTGAAGACTGATGTGCAGGTGAGCAACGGCTGTCTCGGATAAAACCCAGATTCTGGTCTAATCAATGAGATTCTTTGAATATCAACAGGAATTATGATAATCTTCAGTTCTCACTATCAGTAATTCTTGTTAATGTCCTTAGTCTGTCCTTGGTTAAACCAGAACCTGGGTTTATCAAAGACTTTTTCCACATTTGAAGATCAATCTCAAAGGTAAGGACCCTTGTATGTACTCAAAGCTTAGTTGTTATACATACACACACACACACACACACCACACAACATATATATATATATATGTATATATATTCTAATATATATATTATATATATATTATATATGCGTGTGTATGTGTGTGTGTGCGCGTTATGAAATACAATGTACCGGAGGGAAAAATGAAAAAATAAAAAGGATATAAGTCTGGACTGGTTTCTTCTTCAATAATTAGGACATTTTCAAGGAATGATACATAGAAGTATAAATGTACAATCTATATATGCTTGAATTGAATTGAATATGTATAGTTTAAGCCAAAGACCAAACACTGGGACCTATGAGGTCATTCAGCGCTGGAAAGAAAATTGAGAGTAGGTAGGTCTGAAAGGTGTAACAGGAGGAAAACTGTTATAAGAGAGTGGATAGCGAGATAGAAGAAAGATAATATGAATGAAGGTACAGTAAAAGGAATGAAAGGGGTTGCCGCTAGGGGACGAAGAGACGCTGCAAAGAACCTTTAGTAATGCCTGCCGTGCACCCCCTGAGGTGCACTATCGGCACTAACCCCCTTTGGGGGATATATAGTATATGCTAGAGTGACAGTACGAATGAACGTACAGACGGGAGGAAAAATATAGTCACACCTGATAGGTGGAACACAAGAGGGAGGAACAATACACGCTCTAGCATCTGACGAGTGCTCAATTTACAAATCCTGTTTGTGTGAGTGAAAGAGCTTACATCTTTGCTCTAAGCTCACGTAAACTAAAGAGATCCCATAACTTTAGGAAGAGCCCCAGAAATTGAGGAAGAGATCCTACAGCTTGAGGAAGAGATTCCAGAGGTTGACCAACACATCCCACAGCTTTAGAAAAAGTCCAGAATTTGAGGAAGAGGTCCTACACCTTGAGGAAAAGATCCCTGAGGTTAAGGAACAGACATGATTGTTTCAGGAAGTGCCTGAGAATTAGAATCAGTTCGAGTTGTACCTTACAAATCCAATTATTTGTTAACTGTTTTCTAAAAGTACCGTCAATATACTAGACTTTTTGTTTATGAAATGCAATGTTTCCTTAGAGCTATTTTTCCACAACAAACAACATGTAATTTACAATGCGTTTATTGGGCCTAATCAATTTTATTACCATCGATTACAAATATTAATGGAACTTCTTGTTTCCGTACCATAGTATACAGTAGACTAAATGTTAAGATAAATTACATACTCATGTATGTAAACCGACTAATAAAATGTCTTTAACAAGTCATACACGAAACAATCAGTGGAATTATAAATATACACAGATATGTGATACGCAAATGTTCAAAGGAAACAGTTATAGTGCACATTCATATACATAAAACTGACTGCGTACATGCATGTGATGCTGTATAAAAAAGTTAATAGTATTGCACATCCAGTAATTACTCCAAGAAGGAGATTTACCAAAATAAATAAATAATGAGACATTAAAATGTTAAGAAATAAAAAAAAATGACTACGTAACAGATTTCTCCAAGGAAATCATCGTTTTACACTATTAGTTACTAGGAACAAAGAAAATTGTTACTCATCTCACTTTAGATTCGATGCCTCAGGAAGACTAAAGAGGCAAAGTGTTCCCGCGACCTGAACATAACAGACCAATTATTCAGAGCATCTATGTTACCGTGACTTCATCGCTTTGCAGTCTTCCAGACTGGCAAGGTTAATTGCCAAAGAATGTGGTCATGCACCTCTTCGCTCTGAGGAATGTGATACTCGTTTTAAGAACACCAGTTTCTCTCTCTCTCTCTCTCTCTCTCTCTCTCTCTCTCTCTCTTCTCTCTCTCTTACGCACATACTTGCTCGCCTACATTTCGATTTTTGCTACAATTTTTTTCGTTCACAAGTATTACTCACATGCGCCCACACACATATAAGACACGCACACACACACACGCACACACACACCCCGATAACCGTTAATTCTTTATCACTAATTCAAGACTATTCTAGCTTTCTCTCCTGCAATCCTCGTCATCTTTTTCTCTTTAGTAAATATACCTTTTCCTTACATTGTTTTCCCAAATTAATATTCTTCCAGCCTGGTTGCCGGCATTATCTCTCACATAGAAACATGTGTATAACAACAAACAAAGGGGGAAAAATCCCTAATCGCTCGGGTGTGTGAGATCGACACTAGGATTACAAGGAATCCCAGAACCGCTGAACAATGTGCCGTTTTTTCTAGATAATTAGGAAATAAAAAGCTGGCAGATGTTTACGCTGAACCATAACGACCATAACAATATGTCATGGAAATCCTTGACATATCAGAAAAAGAATATTTTGATTTTCATGAATATAAACTTGTATAAATGATTCATGGGCATTTGGCTCTTAATACGGAAAATTAATATCAATGCAGACGGCAGATAAAAAAAAAGCTTAAAAGTAACATGGAGGTCTAATTGGAAGGTTATAGTAAATGCAAAATACATCTCATACCATACACACTGACCCACATTGCACACTGCATATTACCATCTCAACACGTACGGAGGATATGTCATGTCATGTGACTCTTAAAACTTGGTGAAGGTTACCTACTACAATATTTAAAACGATGATCAGTGACGAGACGCAATGTCCAATGCGATAAGGATGGCCACGCTGAACTAACGGCCGTTATTATCCTATGTTGCCTAAATATTGTTTGTTTGTTTGTATGGTGTTTTTGCGTTGCATGGAACCAGTGGTTATTCAGCAACGGGACCAACGGCTTGACGTGACTTCCGAACCACGTCGAGAGTGAACTGCTATCACCAGAAATACACATCTCTCACTCCTCCATGGAATGACCGAGAATCGAACTCGCGCCCACCGAGGTGGCACATGTTTCCTAAATATGAGCTCTTGAACGCCAAGATTTATTTTAATATATAATTCAACTTGAATAAATACATACACACATGTAAACACAAGCAAGCGCGCACGTATTCATATAAACATGAACACCGAGACCAAGCACAATAAGATGCACAACTAATGAATGAAAGAAAATCTCTTTGTTAACGCGAGGTGCAAACAGAAATCAGGCACTGCGACTTCGGAGACAAACAAGACATATGTCATTATCATTATCATACCCATAATCTAATTGCCGTGCGTGTGTGTGTGTGTTTTTGCGAGCGCGTTGTCTGTGTATTTGTTACGTCCACAATGATCTGCTAGCTCCCCGATTCCCAAATATTTTTTGGATAAGCCCTTCACTACGAACCTTGAGTCCAAACGAAGCAGCAAATGAATAAACCGCAATTCCTTTGGCCGGATTTGAACAGACATACCAACACGCGCAGACGATATGTTAGAATAACGTGTGACTGTGGTTAACCAAAACTTCTTGGCCACGAAGAAGGATATAATTCTCATTCTGTCGAATTCAGATACATTTTCTGGAGCTGAAGTAGGCCCATCCTCACTAACCTGGCATAATGTTTGAGCATTCACTACTTT
Source organism: Macrobrachium nipponense (assembly GCF_015104395.2). Lineage (NCBI taxonomy): Eukaryota > Metazoa > Arthropoda > Malacostraca > Decapoda > Palaemonidae > Macrobrachium > Macrobrachium nipponense. The sequence goes on along the minus strand of NC_087217.1, from coordinate 62,908,422 downwards.
TTAGAGTGAAATGTAAGGTCACTGTGGGCATAACAAATAGTTATATGTCTGATAAAAGTGGATAACCGATTCTATATATATTTTTAACATCCAATACTCATTTCCATACAGGAGAGTTGGCTCAACAATCCCTCCATGCGTTCAAAATTTAGGTGCCACGGATTATCCAAGGCATGGTTAGGTCATCCAGTTTAATTTGCTATTGGAGTAGCAGTATGTATTAGTGACTGGCCTCTGAAGTCCCAGGGAGAGCCCATAACTTGGGATCCTAGTGCAGAGTCCCAAGGAAGAGGAGTGCGCCTAGTATAGAGTTAGGGCAACAGCAACCCCTGTGGACTGTCACTGTAGTGGAAGTAAGCATTGTAGCTTGTTAGGCAAAATAAGTCCTGATGGTTTGGGGTTCGGTTATGATAATGTACCCTACGGCAGAGTAACGCCTCATGAAGGGTTGTGGACCCCCTTTGGTAGGAGAAAATGATCCCAAAATGTCACAACTTCTTCACGTTAGAATGATGTCAATCACGTTCTCAATCTAGGGGAATATTAGGGAATAATGGCATTCTAACCACCCTGTATGGTGTCAGTCTATAAATATATGTGAGAATTGGGTTTGCAAACACGTACTCTGAATTGTACAGAAACAAAAAACAGGGACATGCATGAATATATATTATGTGTGTATGTATAAATGTATGTACGTATGTATGCATGTATCCGTTATATTTATTGATTTTGAAGGACTGTGGTACTGGTTATGTCAATTGCTTATTTCCATCAAGACAAAGGAGTTTTAAAAAAAGAGCGGATCATCAGTGCCATAAGTATAACACAATAACAAATCTGAACAGTCAAGTGCTAGTACTAATAATAAGCAATCGTATGATGGCAAAAACTTCGATTGGAAATAAAAAATATAGCAAACGATTACAGAAATACCTCTAAAATTTTTTGTTCACTACTTTTGGATAAGGCTGTATGTCAAATTAATGAATTATCATTTGTACCCTGATTTTTTTGTTAGATCTTATCACAAACGATAGAACAATCAATTCCTATCGGTAATCACAATGCAATAGAAGTGGTGATAATACAGACGTCTCAAGGCAAAAACTAATGACTGATCCGACGCTCAATGCTCAGAGTTATGGCTGGTTACAGTTGACCTGTTCATAACACGTCAGTTAATGACTTCATTCTCGAAAGCTCTCCACTTGAGCAAGTAAACAAACAAACTTAACATCACCGAGTACCAAGTGCGTGCGTGTTGGAGCATCATATTTCTACGGCCTGACCTCCTAACCCTTGACCCCGGGAGGGAGGTACGACCCCGGGAGGGCAGGTACCCCCCTTCCCGTCCCCCTAACCACTGCTTTCACCCACGAAGTGGATCGATAGACCGGCGGCGAGTGGAGGGTCGTTGTGAGGTCGTGGTGCGAGTCCCTCCTCCACATGTTGCTCTCTCTCTCTCTCTCTCTCTCTCTCGTTGATTTGTTTACCATATTTCCCTTACACAGAACGCTGCACACTTTGCAACATGGATCGACGTACGAAAGGCCACTTGCATTATGACAATCATTGTCCTTAATGATAACACATTCACATGGAACAAGCTTTTCCATAAAACGTCCATTAACTTGCTAAGCCTATCACCATCACGGGAAAATGCCCTCATGCCAACACCAGGATAAAATAGGCAACTACTAAACTACTGTTTACTGCTCCGTGATGCAAGTTACCTCATCGTATGTAGTTAATATGCAGTTCTAGGAGAGTAGATACTAACTCAGTGGTCTGGTTAAACTAAAGTTTAAAAAAAATGCAATTCTTAAAGTCAGTTCAGCATCAGTATGGAGGTGACTCCAAGAAAACATCATAAAAAGTCATTGGTAGTTACAATACCACGAAAGGTTAAGACTTATATCGACATGACAACCACACCGCATGTCAGTAGAACACCTTTTGCTCATCAGAATTTTCCCCGGACGAGGTAGGAACAAGACACTACTACTGGATGTCTAAACGGCGCAGAGGATAAATGCCTAAGAGAATATCTGAAAACGAACACGAAGAAATGAAACATTCAGTAAAATACCAATTCCAGCCATTAAGACAAGGTATGTTTACGCGCTGCCAGCAAAAGGCCTGAGAAAAATTAAAGTATTAAAAAGACTTTGACTAAAACTGGGCGGGACCATTCTGAACGTTTTGCTAAATGATTAGCATACTTATTTGAAAGAATAACGAGCCAATGGCATACTTGATAATGATGTAACTTAGAAAGAAGAGGACTCAAATGACTTCATTAATATTACTGAGAGTCTGATGACTGGCAACTAGATCATTAATTGCTGGTTTTCATCGCTGGAAGAGTCCAACGAAGACCTTGTTCTAGATTCGTAACGTGTTCCAGTTATAACTTTTTACAGATCAACAGCTCTTATGAGTTTAATTCCAACATACGGAAGCAAATAATAACATTGATTGACCTACTCGGAAAACAAATTCAGCTTGGATTGTGTAATACAATTTAATTTTGCATTCGATTTTTTTTCCCAGTCACTGAAAATGAAATAACTAGTTCGTATTTAATTGTGTCAGTCGGCTAATGATAATTTCATGGGGATTTCAAATGCCAACAGAACTTTAATACGACCTACTTATGTATACATCATGACGGTGAAAAGTTAAAACAGTATTAATATCGAAAATATCAGGCTCATGCAGATACAGGGTGACTTAATGACAAGTACTGCAGAATCACACACACAGGACAACACCCCACTCTCCCTTGCACACACATAATCATCATCATCTTAACCGTCGCCTTAAACACCATGAAAAACGCAGTGCTCCTGTGAAATCTAACCATCTATATTTATCCTGTATTTTCCACAGATCTCCACTCCTCTCATAGTTATCCAAGGAGGTGTGGGTCTTCCAACTCTTCCGCCTCCCATAAAAGCCCACCTGACACTATAACGTACTATTCCCTACCAGGGATGCGAGAACTGTCCAAATAATTTCCACCTTTTTATCATTATCGCATCTACATACATATGGAACCCATTTTGGAAGTTGTCTGAATTTCTTATGCAGATTCAGTCTATTTGATTTCTATGGCTTGATTTGCATTTTTCAGTATTTCGCCAAATTCCATTTTAAGAGAACTTGTACTGCTAGGTTTGTTCCTAAATACTAGAAAGTTTATATTATGGGTGTGTACATATTTTGTCTTTATTACTTCTTGTGTATATACTATGGCCTCATTACTTCGGTTTAGTATAATCGGTCCTCATTAAATATTTTTTTTGCATAATTCATTTTGAGGCTCATCCCTCGATATATGATGCAATCAATTCTGCAAGCTTCGTGTATTTTTGTGATGTTTTGCTGATTAAAAAAGCTTCATATACACATTGTAAGTATGTCAAGTTTCCACGGTTACTTAAATTTAAACTTTCCCGGCCATCTTCTACCATTCTTTTAAATGATAAAATAAATGAGAAGGACAAAATAAAGGTGAAATAACAATCCCTTTTTGCAATTAACTGTTAAGTACAAATTCACTCCACATGACCTAATCAGCGCGTACTTTGTATCTAATTTGTTCATGCATTATCTAAATTGGACTTCAGATTTAATGGGAATCCCATAGTGATACTGACCTTCCATTGCATTAGTCTGTGGACACTGTTAAGTGCTCTCTCGTAACCAACAAAACCCACCAGATGTAGAATTTGAAATTCATTCACTGTTGCACAATGTGTTTTAACACAAACATCTGATTTGTGCAATTCCTACTTTTTCTACAACCAGCTTGTTCATCTCTAAGCTTTTTATATCTACGTCTTTCTCATCCTGCTGAGAACAGACATGATGAATACTTCCATTACAATCGACCTAAGTGCGATGTCTCTGTATAATTAGCACATCTACTAGTCACCTCTCTTTGGTACCTTAATATGACTTCCAATTCCCGATCATCAGGCTTGGTTTCATGTTTCTATACTCTGATATGCAGGCAGTTGGGATGCGAGATATCATTTAATTTTGATTTAAAATCATCTCTACAGCGATTCCATCATAATCCTTCGTTATCCATTTCCTGAGTTTCTTCATTATTGTCTCCAAGTCTTTGTCAGTTTCTGGTATATCTGTGAAATTATCTCTCTCATATTCCAACGATTTCTTCTTATTGTGGTATTATTATCGACTTTTGCCAGGTATTTTCTTCTTCTTTTTTCTTTTGACCAAAAGAGATTTCATTAATTCAGTGGGATAACGTAACAGCAATGTCACTCCTAGAACTCACTGGCTGTCGAGATAATCAGCCTGTTTTTTTTTTTTTTTCACAATGTTCGTTCTTATGTCTTGACCTCTGATTTCATTATCTAGACTTGAGTACTTAGAACGTTCTACTTTGCGTTCGTCTTCTTCCCCTTAAAACTTGTACACTACCTTTTGTTTCATTTATAATCTATCTATCTATCTATCTATCTATTCTCTATATCTATCTATCTTCTATATTAATATTATATATATTATTATCTATATTATATATTATATATATATATATATAATTCTATATTATTATATATAATATATATGGCCAATATAAAAAACACCGTATCGTACTTCCAAGAAATCAATAGAAGGATCCACAGTAATATCCTTGACTATCTAGATAAAATATATTTACGGAAAGATATACAAAGCTTAAAGCTTTCGTCCATCCTCCTGTGGACTTGATCACTAAGCAAATGAGACATGGTATTGGTGAAGAATTCCAAATAAACATAAACAAGCAGACAAAAAATTTAACAAGGTTAAAAATGGACAGGAATACGACCCAATGACTTGTTCTAATTTTTTTTTTAACCTTGTTAAATTTTTGTTGTCTGTTTGTTTATGTTTACCTGGAATTCTTCATCAATACCATGTCTCATTTACTTACTTGATAAACAAGGATATTACTGTGGATCCTTCTATTGATATATATAATATATAGTATATAGATATATATCTATATATATCTATATATATATAAGTAGATATTAATTATATAGATATGAATCCGCAGTTATCTGCGCAACGGAATGGTGAATGAATGAATGAATCTGACATAAGCCGTACCAGTAGCAGACATCATATACCAAAATTAGGGCTGTAGACCTACTGCAAATTGTGTTACATGAAGATAAGCTCTGTGACTTAGCTTAGACAACTGTATTTAAACTAATTATCATATCAGAAAAGATTATACTCAAGTGAGTTAAAGGGGAATATAAGGACCCCATAACAAGATTATAAATGCAATTGAAGATCTTGAAGTAGATGAATGAGGGTCCGAATCTTCAGACACGTGGAGTGACGAAATATGGGGGAAAGGATTCCCACCGGAGCACACATGAAGTGAAAAGCCGGATTCTACAGCCGCCCTACCGCAGTCAGCCGTGAAGGGAAAATTGCCACTGGGATGATTGCCACGCGGATCATTGCCCATGTGGGAGAATTGCCACTGGGAACATTGCCACTGGGAACACTCCCCAGGTCTTATAACTGAAATTAAAGATTTATATAAAATTAATTACAATTCATAGAAATCAATTATTTGTAAAGATTCATTTGAATAGTGTTTCCGTATTTAGAAACTGTTTTTATTTCAAATATGAAATTGCCTTTTATTACTGATGTTTTGTAAACTGGAAACTTTTTTTTTTTAATATGAAATTGCCTTTCTAAACTATTTACAACTATTTATCGCTGATGATTCTTAAACGTGAAACTAGTCCGATTTTTTAAAAATGTAAGCCAAGACATACTATTACTTATTCATTCCTTGTTTTAAATAGGAACGATTCAAGTTAAGATCCATAATGGCTCGTGTGATAAAAAGTGAACGTGGAAGAAATATGCTTGTCGATGAATAGCATTTCATATATCATAAACACAGCGAAAATAAGAGTGGCACAATTATTTATTGGGCATGTTCTCAAAGAAGACAAAAGAAATGCAAAGCAAGATTGCACACGAACGCATGGATAGAAAAGGCTGAAATTTCAAAGTATGTTAATGAGCGCTTCCACTCTGTGACCAAGGATGTATTGAAACCAAAAGTATTCAAGCAACTTTGAAAGCAAATTCTGCAATATCTCATCAATCGAGTCGTGTAATAGTATCACTTGTTTCGCTTGTTTGGTTTTATGTACAGCCCTACACAACACAGGGATGATTTCCTCTCTGGTGGGCCCTTATACGTTTTCTAAATAAGTTGCTTCTTATATTTTATAATTGTTTTTTAGTGTTTTCACATCAGTATCGTAGCTCCTGCAACCTTAGATGAAGCTACACTTTACCAATCACCTTCTGTAAATAGCATTTGCAGAAGTGTTCGAAAATGGAGGCAGAAAAATCAAAATTTTTCGGCTAGGACAGGATACGCCATACTACAAGAATTCACTGTTCCAGACGCGGGAGAAAAGTTTCTTGAATATGATTCTGGAGTTGACGATGCAAATCGCATAATTATATTTACAACTGCAACAGGTATGGAAGATCTAAAGAGGTTCAAGAACTGGGCTATTGACGGCATATTTAAAGTGGCTCCTGAAATATTTTGTTTACAAAGATAATCTGAGCATTTCTCGAGCATTTGGTCTCTTACCAAAAAAAACTAAACCAACATACAGAAGATTCTATGAAAAGATCACGACTGACTTTGAGATGGCCTCTCAGTGTTCTTAATGCTAATTTGAATGACTGGTCCTTCCCCTTTTCGAAGTCGTTATTCAGGAAGGTTGCTGATCTTGGTTATAAAAAATAATACCACACCGATAATAATGCATTCTCTCTTTTAACGAGGAATTTTTCTACACTTGCGTTTGTGCTACCAGAAGATGTTATTGAAGTTTTTGAAGATCTATCCATCAGAGGATGTAGGTATACCATCGGAATTTATTTCATACTTCGAAATGACGTAAGTACATAAGGGTGTTAAGTGGAAGAAGAAACAACCGACGAAGAGATCAGCCAATGTTCCCAGAAGCTCTCCGGAGTGTCTACTGTCAAGCTGGACTATCTTTACCCCTTGCCAGTAACTGTTGAAGTATTTCATAATGCTCTCAATAAATTCGTGAGTAATTCCCACCCTAACCATTGGAAAGTAATCCTAGCATTGAAACAGGAGCAAAGCTTAGCTACAACTTAACGTGTTCAGTTTGAACGGAGTGACCCTTTCCCGAAAAATAATAAACAGCGATATTAATGTACCGAGTAAAGTCTATTGTTGATAATCAAGGAAATTCTCCCACATGAGCAATGTTCCCAGTGGCAATTCTAGAGCCAGTACAGCAACGTAAAACAAATGGGAGTGTACAGATTGCAATCGACACGTGGCTGGATGAAGGTGGGATGTACGGGAAGGTACCTGGTAGACAAAGAGAGAGAGAGAGAGAGAGAGAGAGAGAGAGAGAGAGAGCGAATCGCCTGTATTTTGTTATGAATGGTAAATCAGAATATTAATTGTAAGCTGAGCTGGCATGGAATGGAAGGCGGACCCTTCTGACAATATTATATATATATATTATATATATCATTATTATAATTATTATATAATATATATACATATATATATATATATATATATATATATATATATATATATATTATATTACACATATATATAATAATATATATATATATATAATATATATATATATATACATATATATATATATATATATATTATATATATATATATATATATATATATATATATATACATATACATATATGCTAAATACATGTCTCATTTGAAATCCTTGGTTTTCATCTTGTTACCTTGTATTTAAGTAAATCTTTTCTAGCATGCTGAAACGCATTGTTGATGTTAAAGCGGACCCCGATGATAGTCTGACTGTTTCATCTCAAATATGGTTTCTAGAGCTGCAAATGTATTTCCATATTCATTTGCAAAAATCTCTCGACGTTCACCTGCAAGAGGCATTACTGCGTCAAACCTGCACCAAACGTTGCCACCGTTTTTGTTGGGTGCGTTCAACTTCAGCTCCTGTGTGGCTGACATTTGCTCCTCCGTTTCTCCTAACAAGCTTCAGTGTTCTTTTTCTCTCCCGATTAATGGCATGTGATACATTTGGTTTCTAAGACTGCTACCTGAAGACGCCAAAGTGTATTTACTGGTGTCCTTTTGCTGAAGGAGCACAACCCATTACAAAATTACTTGCAGCACAAATATCCTCCACACCATAGTTCCTAACAACCTTTGCATTCATATTACCAACAACAATCTCATATCTCTTTCTGGTGTTTCCTCGATTACACTCTACAGCACTATGTAAAATTCCTCTCTTATTTCTTTCTGTTTTGATCTAATCTTGCCAGCACTGTGAGTTGCTTCTCAGTACTCCCTATAGTCGGTTGGTGCCTTTCCTGAATTTGGAGTTAAGATTATGCCTACTCCTCTATCAATTCCATCCGCTCTTCCTGAATAAATAGACACGTGATCCACCTCCAATTCCAATCTTTCTTTTCCCATTTGTTTCCAACGTGATTCACAAAAACAGCCGAGGCGTACAGCCTAGATATCGTTTTGAATTCATCACCTTCCTGATCTGCCTTTCAAATGTGATTCAGAGTCCTTACATTCCAATTTCTCATTTTGAATCTATCCATAGTATTTATGAACCGGAAGTTCTTGGCTCCCCCTTATGACCGGGACCGGGATCTATTTATAAATCACGTGGCAGAGTCCATAAAATATACATTGCCTGAATACTCTGAAGGATAGCCAGTTTCTTTTAGCGGCCGGTTCATAGTTGACGAAGGTCATTGACTCCTGCCGTTACCTATTTTTTTTCACCAAGGCCATTCGCCAGGTGTCCAGAGTTGAAACTAAGGAGACAAGAGTACTCATATATATATATATATATATATATATATATATATATATATATATATATATGTATATACATATATATATATATATATATATATATATATATATATATGCATATATATATATATATATATATATATATATACATATATGCAGAAGCCAGGTACTATGTCGTACTAAGTAAATGGGGATACAATCCACAATGAAGTAAATTCCTCTTGTAGTTTAAAAGTATATATAGTTTAAAAATATATTTAAAATTAAATATTCTTGGTGAGAACGAGGGCTCAACCGCCTGATCATTCATAATTTGAACTAGCTTGTTTTCCTAACCGTTTGTTTTTTCAAATGCTTGTGCTCTTTCTTGTCAGTTCCTTGAGGTGCATATCACACTTTAGTGAACAAGACCACCGTTGATGGTGGCGAAAAGCTTTAATCCTATACAAGTAATATATATTTTAAACTACAAGAAGGAATTTACTTCATTGTAGATTGTATCCCCATATACATATATATATATATATATTATATATATATCTATATATATATATAATATATATATATATATTCTTAGTAGTACGATTAAGGAAGCACAAATAGCAACGCCCACAAAGTTCTAGTTGCAAATGATCCCTAATTCGTGTCTCTGAGGATATACATGCGTATATATGTATGTGAGTATTTACATGAATATAACGCGAACTCTCTTATCACCGAAGTCCAGAAGGTGATTACTCTTCCGCTGGTAATGATTAGGCTTCTTCAGTCATGCTAAGACTGAAAGAGGAGAACTATTTTCTGGAAATCTAAGCCTGCTTAAAATTCAAAATGATACGGATATATCAGAGTGGAATCGAGATTATGAACTATGAACAATTTAGGACTTTTTCCCTCATTAATGACCAGGTCTCAAGAAATGGCAAAAATAAAAAGGTGATTTCATAATTCCGTCCTTTCAACAGTATCTAAGCTACAAACCTGAATTCCCTCATATAAGTAGATCATGCTCACTTGCCGTGAGGTCTCATGGCATTGTAGTACTTTACCACATAACAACCGATAATGAAAAGCGCTGAGGTGATAACGAACCAAATTTCCTTCTGGATATGCCAGCGTGCAACGGGCTCTTCAAGCAAAGCAAGAACGAATCGCTGCTCAACAGTACGAAGGTCAAAGGTCATTGAACAATTGAAATTCAATATTAATTAGAATCTGTATACCGGTGGCAGCTATTAAATTTTCGCCGCTTGTGACCGTCAGCGCTTCGTCAAAGTGACGGGAAATCGGAAGTGACGTTGTACATCAACGTTTTAGAATCCAATTAAAATGAAATGACAACGCCTCTCCGGCGAAGACAATGGTACGTACAAACAAGCAAAAACACAGACGTACGAAACATCCGGTCCACGTGCTGAACCCGGCACGTGTGAATGCAATGTATTGTTTACATGAACGCATGAATACATGCGCCATTGTTTGAATAAATGACATAAAAAACGATAAAAAAAGATCAAAACAAAATTCTATACGCTAACACAAACATCAGCACATCTGGCTTGTGTCTTTTGTATACAGAAGGAAAAATAAGTGCATAATTAATCCATAAAAAGGCCGTGTCTATTATAGGATAGAAATAAACAAAAATTATAGAAACTTAACAGTACTCCAACTAGGTACATACGCCAAAGAAAACAAGCACGCACATAAACATGAAACCGAGTCCTATTTAGGATGGAAACGAAAGAAATATAAAAACTCGCAGAATGTAGAACTAAACCCTTTTCGTGTACCGAGTGAAGCACTCTTTAGTCAGATAAGATAGTTGGCTGGCGCCTTGTGACATTCAATTCGCCCGATGACAAGATACTACATCGGGAATCGGACAGACAAAAAAAAAAAAAAAAAAAAAAAAAAAAAAAAAAAATAAAAAAAAAAATAAGAGAAAAAAAAAAAAAAAAAAAAAAAAAAAAGATGAGAGAGAGAGAGAGGACGAGAGAGAGAGAGAGAGAGAGAGAGAGAGATTAGATTACGAACGCCTTATCAGCGTCGAGCTCTCACCCCCTCATCGTGCAATGTAAAGCCAGGTACAGGACACAGCATCACCCCTTCCCCTCTCCTCCCCTTCGATGGGTATAGAAGCGCCTCTCCCACCTGAACTTTTCCTTTTTTTCTCTCTCTTGGGCCAGGTCCTATTTCATCTGAGACAGAAGCTTTAATAGAATACAACTACTTACAAGAATCGGGTTTTACGTAGACATCTATGCCTCTCACTGCTAAGGAACTATTTTTTTTAATATCAGCTTACAACCATTGTACCATTTGACATTACACCAGCAGTAACGACAATACGTTAATTATTATCATTACAGATGTTGTTAATGTAATCATTGTTACTAGTAAGTTCCTCAAAATTAGTACCATAGTAAGTTCCTCAAAATAAGTACCAAAGTATAAATAAGGAAATAATTATTTAGCGATAAATACATTTTTCTCCTACATCCCGTTTCTCATGCATGTGACGTACATCGATCACGAGAACTGATTTGGCCTTTGGTTTTGCTGCAGAAATGAAAGTCTCACTAATGGTGATAAGAAGACACAAACGCATACACACATATATAATACGAATAATACACACATACACACATATATGTATATATATGTGTGTGTGTGTCTGCGTGTGCGAGCGCTCACCTGCGTGTAATTTCTCATAAAATGCATTTTTACCTTTTAATTTATACTGAGAGTTATTGGTGTGTATACTACCTTGTTCCATCATACATACATACATATATACATGTATATGTATGTATATATATGTGTGTGTATGTATATATATATATTTAATATATATATATATATATATACTATATATATATATATATATATATATATATATATTTATATATATATATATGGGTGTGCGTGAAGCAGCATTCGTTCGGAATATATCTTTCCAATTTAAAAAAAAAAAGAATTCATAACAAGCATGTCTTGCCTCTTTATTCAGGGCTATCCAAAGTCCCAAAGAATCAGTATACAAAACCACAATAACGACATACAAATAAACGTATATTATTCAGGATGGTTTTCTTGAAAATATTATTCAGCCATTAATCTGGTAATGTGAGGTGCTTTCTCTAATGTGTGAACTCTATCGACACCTAATATATCTAATGGGTATTCAAGGTTAATAAATTATGGTCTACATTTGCACGGCGCAGATGCCATACAGTCCAAGGCAGGCTCCCCACTAATGGTAATTACCACGTCGTCTTGAAGGGCATAAATATATCATTCGTTACGTGCCGATTAACCTTGTCAACTATTATTTCAAAAGTGCGTTTCAGTTGGCTGTTCAAAGTTCAGAGGTCTAGTTAGTGCTAATCTAAACCAGGGTAATTTCAACCAACCAACTGGCCATCATAAAAACACTTCTGGTTAAGCCTAATACGAAGTCCGTTATTTAAAAAAGTGAATAATAAAAAGAACACTAAAAGATAAAAGCAGATGATACACAAATGATGAATGAAAAGCGCGACGGTCTAAGTCAAGAGAAATCTATTTCATTTTCCTTCGTTCCATATCTGATACACAGAATGTCCAATCTTCTTATCTGTTCCTATATTTCGGCAGAATAGATCAATCTTCACGCTAAGTAACCCAAGTCTGGTCCTGATCCTTTTGCTGACGTCAACCCTCTCCAAATTCCCACTTTTTCTCTTGTTCATTTAGGTAAAAAAAAAAAAAAAAAAAAAAAAATCAACGTGTGGATATGTTTGTATGGTGTTTTAACGTTGCATGGAACCAGTGGTTATTCAGCAACGGGACCAACGGCTTTACGTGACTTCCGAACCACGTCGAGAGTGAACTTCTATCACCAGAAATACACATCTCTCACTCCTCAATGGAATGGCCGAGAATCGAACCCGCAACCACCGAGGTGAGAAGCAAACACCAAACCAACCACGCCACTGAGGCACTTTAACGTGTGGATGTGCGACAAAGGGATGATATGAATATTCTAAATATATTCAAAAGAACTAACTTAATCCTTCTACACCTGACCAGATCGAGCGGGGATCGAACTGGTGTCTTTCAAAAGAGAGCAAAGCAGTTGATCATCAAACGTTGAACGAGGAACGGTATCCGAGCAACAGTTCAAGAATTTATGTGCAATGAAATTTGGTTCGAGCAAGAAACCAGGACATGCACATTAAAAAGACCAGCTAGAAACACGAGACAGGTTAAGATTATTTTTATTCGTAGTAATTAGCAGTAGATAATTTGTCTCGCACTTGGAACATCATACACACAAACACACACACACACTATATATGTATATATATATATATATAATATATATATATATATTATATATTTATATATACTAGATATATATATATATATATACGTATATGCATGCATGTATGTATGTATTAAACCATACATCTTTTTCCTTTTACATAGGGAGTGGCACAGGAAGTCTCTTTATATGATCATGCATGGCTCCACGTCCTTTTCATTACTCTAATTGACATTGGTATCACTGATATAAATAAATACATACATACATATATATATATATATATATATATATATATATATATATATCGATGTGTGTGTGTGTGCAGGTGTGACATTCGTTAAGATAGCACCCATTTCTAAAATTAAAGTTGTCATTTCTGCGTAACAGCTTAGTATAATTTGAGTTCCTGCATCCATTTGCGCATCATGTAATATCTTTCGAATGATGACAGAAACAGATCGTTGACCCAAATAATTCTCTGACTTGTCTATTCGTGCAGCACAACCATGGACGCTTCCGTTTACTGGATTCCAATAATCCTTGAAGAGGAAGAAACTTCTGTTGCTTCTCCCTTGTGAGTCTGGCTTTGCTCTTCTTTTTTAATTCCTTTTTATTGATGTGTTCATCAGGCCAAGGATACTTACGAGGATTTTGGAAGAATGGACTGCAGAAAAAAAAAAAAAAAAAACAGAGGTCTTTGTTGGTGCATCAAGGCGATCCCAATGATCCATCTATGAAGATAAATGAAAAGGCTAATGAAAGGAAGTTTATATTTAGAAAAATTTTATCATAATTGCAAGGTTTTAAGGATAAAATGTGGCAACGGGTGTTTTCGCTGTCTCTATAGCCATCATTTGCGAAGAGACATATTTGCGAGCTAAAGTATCTACAGGGAGACAAAAAGCTATTTGGGATCTGGTCAGTACTTCGACGGTTACCATATAACGTCCAACACCACAGACCCCCCAGAGACTAGAATCCAGATAATATAAATATTATGGATTATCAACTTAAAAGGAGTGGCACCTGGCTAAACCTTCCGGTTCTGAGGAAGGGGTTACACTTTTTAGGTCCATAGCAAAACAGAACATTTTTAAAGAACACGACTAAAACGACTCTGCTTGCTTGAGAATCGAACCACTCTATCTATCTACGTATACTATAACTATGTCAGTGATTCCCAAACATTATACCTTCATGGAACCCCTGAAACAATTTTTGATATCCTAGGGAACCTTTATCTACAGGTTCGCTCTCTCTCTCTCTCTCTCGCTGACATGACTTGGCTAAAGCGTCCCGGCCGCTTGAGAATCGAACCACTGTATCTATCTACATACCCATGTACAAATTTATATATATACATATCTATATCTATATATATGTAACAAAGGATTCTGATATTACATGGCTGAAGCGTTCCTGCTCGCTTGAGAATCGAACCACTGTATCTATCTATATATACCTGGATACAGATTATTATAGATATATATAATATTAATATATATATGATATAATATAATATATAACATATACATATCAGACATATAACAAAGAATTCTGGCATAACATGGCTAAAGCGTTCCTGCTCGCTGGAGAATCGAACCCAGATCGCTAGTTAGATAAACGTTATCACTACTGCACCACATGTACCTGTCTCCATCTATCTATGTACGGAAAGTCCATTGGAGAAAGAAATGCTCAGGCTAGCGAAACCAAGAGCGAACGGAGGAGCGTTCTATTCCGGGTAGTAACTTTCTCCACTCCTTAAAATGTTTTCCTATAGTAGATTCACATCAACCGAGCATTTTCCGTCTAGACCAGTCCCTTACGACGCTCCTGATTGGCTGTAGATAAGCCCATCAAAGTGCTGGAAACTCTCAGTCTCTTGAGACAGTTCACATAGGCAGGATGTACGTTCCGCCTCTTCTGAGGGATTATCTCTCAGGAGAGGTGGAACATACATCCTGCCTATGTGAACTCTCGAGGAGAGACAGAGTTTCTGGCCCTGTGACTGGCTTATCAACAGCCAATCAGGGACTGGTCTAGACGTCAAATGCACGGTTCAGATATGAATCTACTATAGTGCGAAGGGGAACGGATTATTCGAGGAGTAAGCAATGAGAGGATGTCCTTTAATTGTTTGCCGTATAGAAACCCGTTGTGTAAACAGTTTTCCCGTGTGCTTACAAAACCATTATGGCTCGTAAGTGGATGGGTACCACCCGAAATATAACGCTCCTCTCCTCCGTTCTCCCTTCCTTTCATTCATAAGGGCATTTTCCTCTGTTTTTGGCAACACTTAACAAGATATTAATATGTCTTCCTATATATACTATATATAGATATATATATATATATATATATAGTATATATATATATTGTTACGTATGAGCCTCGGCCTTGAAGGGGTTCAAATACGTAAACAGAAATAGTGGAGGGAAAAGCAGAATAAATTACTTGAACTTAGCTAAAAAGGATTTATAGTGATAATTTACTCTAGAGGAAAGGTCGCCAGAAACTTAGCTAATTACTTACATCTATTTATTTACAAGAGGCTGCTTAACAGCCTGGGAAAGTAAATGCAACTGGTCCACACGTGACTAATAATATCTCTCAAGGGTATGATAGTTGGCTCAAAATGAGATTCATGTAAAAGCTGGTTTCGAAATCTTGCGGTAAGAAACCCTGCAACCTTTCGGGCGCAAACAAAGACTTGGACACGTCGACTCAGGGAATTTCCTTGGCCAAAAACGATATCCCAGGAATTAGACGAAAGATAAAAAAAAGGACTTCTTGCACAAGTTACAATTATTCAGTTCTCTAACACTGGGGAAAAAGGCACTCTAGTGTTTAAACTGAGGTATGCAATGACTTCATTTGTCGGCGGACGATCACACAAGGGAAGGCATGGCGGGCCATGAGGGCCGTGAGAGGAACAAAGGGGTGAGTTAGAAGTTTGATTTGTGAAAATTAGGAGGTAAGGAACTGGCAATATGCTGTTCACAAGACGTACCTGGATGCCATGATCAGTGGACCTCTGTATGAAATGCGGCATCAGCTTTTGTCTCAGGTCTGGGGCTCTGGGCGCGCCAGTAATGCCGTTAGGCCTAAGTGTGTGGGAGGCTGGCTGGCTGGCATCCGTCCGAGGTCACAACTGGAGCTGACTGAGGGGCGACGGTAGGTGTTTGTTTCCTGTGTTTGGGGGTCATCTTAACCCCCAAGAGCAGGGCAATCCTGGAAACAGAACATACAGCCAGCAGAGGGTTCACAGGAAAAAGAGCTAAGACGTAGGCCTAATAAGTACCAGGCTACCTACTCCTTCCCTTTGGGATATGTCCCTAAAGCTGACAAGAGTCTATATTCCCTCTCTCTAGCAGGAAATTCCTATCTCTGGATGGCGTCGTTTGGTTTCCGCCGAAAATCAGCTGATATTTGGAGGAATATGGCTGCCTTTTTACAAATCAAAATATTTAACTAAATGCTGGGTAGACGAGGAGATCAATAAACGTAGAAATATATATATATATATATATATATATATATATATATATATATATATATATATATATATATATATATTAATAACTTGATCACGAAATACATAAAAAGTATAAAGGCAATGCCACGGCGGAAAATGAAAAACTAACGTTAGTAACAATAAATGGTCTTGTCTTTAGTAAAGGGGTTTTTTTTTGTTAAGAACGAAAGATCTAGGCAGTTCTCTTTTTCAGGTTTTCCCCCGTGGCATTACCTTTATATATATATATATATATATATATATATATATATAATATATATATATATATATATATATATATGCATATATATCACATATAATATTATATACGTATGTGTGTGAATAGGATAAGAAAAAGGTTATACACACACACACACACACACACACACACACGACATCAAATATATATATATATATATATATATATATATATATATATAAATATATATACATATATATATATATATATATATATATCTATATTATATGATGATGTAAAACAAAAATGTTATAAACATATTAACAAAAGGCGAGACCTTGTGACACAGAGAAATGAAAGTTAAAAATTATTCCAAATAATAACTGCCAAACCCGGATACAGAATAGGCAAGGCAAAAAGTAGGAAAAGTATTTACAAGTTAGATGGAACAGATTTGCCAAGATCTGAAAGATACAGCGACGTTCCGTTATCTGCATCTAAAAGTTTGGGTTTAACTCACTCACAAACGCACGAGAGAGAGAGAGAGAGAGAGAGAGAGAGAGAGAGAGAGAGAGAGAGAGAGAGAGAGAGGTTGGGTGGGGAGATAAATGAAAACTGAAATATAGTACAATAAGATTTAATTTCCCAGAGCACCTACTTGAACGATGAATGCAACTGACAGTCTAACTCACATTCACATGACCATTATATATCATAAACCGTTTGGAAATACCAACACTAGCAAATACAACAACAGTGCACTTTGCAATCGTCCAAGATGCGCGAACTTCAGACCATAATATCTAAAAGTAAAACGTAGCGTATATAAAGTCAACATTAATTAATTAAAACCATTGTCAGTATTGATGGAAACAAGTGTTAGAGCGAAAACGTTATCGGTAAAATAATATAAAATAACCCCCTTACATCAGCCAGTGAAAGCCCTCTCAAATTGGAGCATAATACCTTTTCTTAGGTTCATTACTATCGATCAATATTGATGGACGATAATCAATGGCTACCGGATATAACATGAGCACCCACACTGGTTGTTAGTCTGCTTCCTAAATATAATTACACGGTGAGGTTCGAATATTTACTGAAATAAGCACTCAGTAACTGAAAAAAAATGTAAATAGTCACTTGAGTGATTGAAATGTTGGTATATGGATATAATTTACATGGCTAAATAGCTAATATACAGATATAGGATGACAATTTCTATATAATGATAGTGATTCAAGGTAACACTGATTTATATAAAATTAATCATAAATAATCATATAATTCATTTTAACTGACGTTAGTAACAATAAATGATGCTAGTTGCCAACAAAATGTACAACAATAGTATAGGTAACTAAATAAAAAAACAACAACACAGTAATAAAAGTTTTTATACGATACTGGGAACTTTAAATACATTCTTTCAAATCAAATCAAACTTCTCTTTAAAGAAACAGAACGTTCTGTATTCACTGACTTCATACAACATGCATGAAAGCCTTGATAAAGAATCAAACACGTTCGCACGCGAGAGCGAACAGCAAGCAAACACGCACCCGAAAGCACAGCTGATCATACAGGTCCGATGAAAGTTGAGCTCTCTTGGACTAAGTCAGTCTTGTGGGTGAATGGTGAAAGCTTGCATTTGCCCTCACCCTCACTGACTGATTAACATGATTAAACCTGGCGTTACAATAGCTACATACAGAGATTGGAATGAATTAAAAAGAAGTAACCACAGGTGAATAAGAGAATGTGTTGTTAGCGTAGGATTTCAACCTGTCAGAAGTATGAAGAACACACACACACACACACACACAGAGAGAGAGAGAGAGAGAGAGAGAGAGAGAGAGAGAGAGAGAGCATGCTATAATCTTTCCCACTATAAGATATATTCCCCATACAGATATGGTGAATTTGAATCCACACTCAATGATACCAGCGCATCTTGAGATTCATTCCAATCACGTTCAACCAATGAAAACTCTGCATTAAGGAATGTTGAATCAAAAAAAGAAAAAAAAAGCATCAAAAGAAATTCACCATTAACGATTGGACATACAAAAAAAACAAAAATCACCATCAAGAAAATAATCACTCAAATGGAAAGCTGTTCATCAATGAACGATCAGTCAATTTAAATTAGGTATCAAACATTTTAATTGTGTATTAAAAAATAGTCAATCCAAGGAATTTAGCATCAACGAAGGGTCAACCATAATGAAAAAATGGCCAATGACTCGATAATCAAAGGAAATTTAATATCTAAAAATAGGATACCAAATGAAAATTCAGCATGAAGAAAATAGTCAGAGGAAATTCAACGTCAAAGAATCGCCAATCAGTGGTCACCTAATTAAGATTTTCATAAAAACGATCATTAAAGATAATTTAGAAATATCAAACGAAAGGAAATTCAGCTTCAACAATTGGTTAACCAATGAAAATTCAGCGCAAAAGTCACTCAAAGGAAATTGTACACACACATATTCTTATTTCAAAAATAATAGTTATATATAAACATGTATTCAGTATGGCATAAAAGACAAATATTGCGGAACTTGACACAAGTTCAAGGATTCTCGATTTACCCAACAGGAATAAATTTCCTATTGAGAAGTCACGTGATTATCAATCACGAGCCACGACATACAGAGTGGCAACTGAGCAAAACAAAATTAATGTCTGGCGCATGTCCAGGCAAGAGGTATTCTGTGGTGATGTCAATATCACATGGTCCGGGAACAAAAAACCTCAGTGATTGTAGTCAACTTAGGTTACTTACACAAATACACACACACACACATTAATGTATATATATATATATATATATATATATATATATATTATATATGTAGTACTGGTAATCTTCTTTAGGCACGAAGATATGGTAATACAGTTGTATTCCACATAGGAAAATGAAAATGGTATGTCTCAGAAAATGCCCAACAGTTTCGTCCTCCAATGGGCATCTTCTTGAAGCTTTTCCTTGATAAACGCCCCAAGAAGAGGTCCATTGGACGACGAAAACTGTTGGGCATTTTCTGAGACATAACCATTTTCATTATCCTATGTGGAATACAATGAATATATATATATTATATATATATATATATATATATATATATATATATATATATACATATATACATATATATATATATATATATATATATATATGATATGTATATATGTGTGTCTGTTGAATAGTGTAAAGAGTGTGTTCCTGAAACCGTGGTGAACAGTATCGTCTATTCGACATCGTGATCAATACTCTGATTACTACTGCGTAGCGACAATGATGATAATAACAATAATAACAGTATTAGTGTCAATGCTGTTTGGGGTAACTGGTGCTACTAACTGTCATCATTCTCACTACTAGTTATAACTGATATCTAGAAAGTCAGCAACTGGCTGCAGAGCTACAGACAAGCCATATTGGAGGATAAATATGGATAACAGCTGAAATACCTGACATATATTCTAATTCGCAAGGACTAATTCACGAACTTTCTTCACCTACTTCTGGCATAACTCGGCTCCAGGCAATTCATTCGGGTTAACCCAGATCTAATTCTTCACCGCTAAAGATTTTAATTCAGTGAAATAAAATTTTTAAAAATCTGATGACTCATTTTCTTGCAGAGGAAACGTCAATCTTTTTTTTTTTTTTTTTTTTAAGGCGCCAAAGTTTTTCGTCTATAAAAATACCCGGGGAGTTTACCAACTTAATGCTTATTCCTATGAATTCTTTTAGGAAAAAACATCCACAATGTTCGTCAGCAGCTCCCGTATTTCTAATTTCATTGCAAAGCCAATAATATTTAACAAATCGCTCTCCTTTCTCAAGGAATGCTCACGCTATGCAGAAGTGTAAAATAATCACTTTTGCTAAATTTACTGAATAATTAATTCATAATGAATCACCTAACTTCATTTTGAATCGAGAGAAATCTTCAGATTCTTGCTTTCATTGCAGTTGGAGGTATTTGTCCAACTCGCTGCAAATCTAAAGTAAGGCACACGTCATGCAGAACTGCCATACCAGCTCGAACCGCTTTCATTCACAGAAAATATTGAACAGAGAGCTTTCGACTCCCAGGAGTCGAACCGGAGGTATAATTATCATTCCAGCGAATACGAACGTGCCTTGTTTATACAACAGACTTATTTTGAGAGTTTAAAAAAAAACTGAAAAGCCGAATAGGTAAATGAACCGAACAGACAATACATGAATGGTAATAATTCCCATTACAAAAAGTACGTACACATCATATTCCTAATGTTGACTGAACAAATGTGCGTGAAATTACATTCGGACTCGTGAAATTCTTTCAGATCGCACCATTAATTGCCGGATGATTACGAATAATACCAGAATAAACAGAGGTGGTTTGAACAGTGAGAAATCAGCTCTATCTTGGTATTGGTTCTTCTAAGCGCAGCGTGAGAGCGCGAGCGCATTTCTCCGTTCTCTCAAGCAGCAACTTTGTACGCTGAAGACCGTTAAAATCCGTTAGGGTCCGTTGAAAGCCTGGAGGATTGCTTGAGGAGCACCTGCCATAGAAAACGGGGTTAATGAACTTTTGGATTTAATATAGCTTCTCTATGCCAAAGCCTTGAAAGACCGTCAATCGTACGAGTATTGGTGAAAAGTATTATAAAACACCCGTATTTGTACGTCTGTACAAGTTTTATATGTATATCTGCACGAATAACTGAATACATATTCATTTAAAGTATCCGTCCCGTGAAAATGATAATATGAAATTTCCATGCATAACTAAAGTATATTCTCCCCCTCCCCCTGGTCTTCCACGTTTCCTTTTACGTTCTGCTGGAAGAACCATTGTAAGCTCTTTGTTATTAATGAATACATTTCTATATACGTTAATCATGACTGTTCTTCTCCAGTATAAATGATACTAAGGTCATGAGTTTTATTTCATTCCCTTCTCAGTGTGTAAGTCACACAAGCTCAGAACAATTATTCGTTAACAAGATTTTGCAACTTGGAAAAAAAGCCAGCGATACCGAAACTACAGCTATGCTGATTGCCCTATTTGTGCAAGAGAATGTTGCGGTAGAACCTAATGTGCCTGAATTATCTAATTAAAAAAAACAATAACATACAATCCTGATGTTTCATCTCGAAAAAAAAAAGAATAAAATCTGTTGTTCAGAAGAGTAATTGTGGTATGTGAATTTCTCATGGGCTGTTAAGACCTTATTACTGTATCGCTTACAGATAAGAAAGCAACTGACAACTTCCTATCGTAGACACAGGCCTTTACAGATACAAAAGCAACTGAGAGCGGCTCAGTGGCGTGGTTGGTTTGGTGTTTGCTTCTCACCTCTGTGGTCGCCGGTTCGATTCTCGGCCATTCCATTGAGGAGTGAGAGATGTATATTTCTGGTGACAGAAGTTCACTCTCGACGTGGTTCGGAAGTCACGTAAAGCCGTTGGTCCCGTTGCTGAATAACCACTGGTTCCATGCAACGTAAAAACACCATACAAACAAAACAAAAGCAACTGACAACTTCCTATCGTAGACACAGGTCTCTACTCCGATTAATTCTTTGTGTTGAGTGTGGATTGCAATTGCTTTGACCTAGTGACTTGCTAGAAAGTACGATGTGATGTGTACTTCTTAGAAACAGAAGTAAGTAAGATACCGGATAGGAATGTAGTCAAAATCCCAGTAACTTGCTATAAGCTCAAAGTATTCCTAGGTATATTCAAGGGCGGCGTAAATGCCTTGCATCTTTTTATCTGCTAGCTTAGCAGTGAAATGTTCGTGTTACACATTATACGTTATTATACTTCCCTTCATAATTACGTTTTGGGACACTTAAACCTCAGGTTTAGAATTCATTTGTCTTATCTATATGTAGAAAAACGTATACACAAATACACAAATATATCTATTATATATATATACCTATATATATATTAATATATATATACATATATAAATAATACACATGCACACGCATATATATATATATGTGTGTGTGTATGTGTGTGTGTGTGTGTGTGTGTGTATGTGAGTGTGGCGCGTAGGTAAGTAAAAAAGGAATGGAACATTTGTAGTGGTATGTGGAAGTACATGTATAGTCACAGAACTAAACTACAGCATTCATCAATAATTGATCTGCCTAGCCTTTCTTACTGCGTCTCTCTCCGTCTTACTGATATCAAGTCATTTACTCAGCTACGGAATTGAATATCGGCCTTCATATATGAACCTGACGTGATCAGCATTCAATAATGTTCATTTATTATGAACATTTAGTAAAACTTGAAGTTAACAAGTTGGAAAAATTAACAGTTACATCTGCCAATTTTAAAATGAAACTACTAGTCATAATAAACTAACATATTTACCATTAATTCTTCGGATGAAATTGAAATTTAACTTGATGTAACTTGTATAATAAAAGTTACACAAAAAGGGAGTTTGAATCATTGCCAGCCTCATGTACACAGAAAGACCGATCGTGTTAGTATTACTGTTATGTAGCCATATTTTCTACTATAAGTTCACTACGTTTGAACAACTATATATTTGTTTACATTCGTAAACACACTAATGTTTCTCCTGATCCTCGAGGTTTTCTAATTCATCCTTTTAGCTTTCAAAGATCTCTCTCTCTCTCTCTCTCTCTCTCTCTCTCTCTCTCTCTCTCCTGCCCGTCAAAGACATAACTGATTTCATCCAGTTTTGACTCCCTCCATTCAATCATATCCACCCACCCTCTCCTCCTTGCCACATACCAGAGCAGATTCTGTTTCGCAAATATGGCTATTCTCTTGCGATACACTCTTAAACGTTGGTCATTACCATGACCAGTTGTACTTAAATGTGACTTTGACATCTATCTTTAAATCAACTGATAAAATGCTGTCTTTGATTTGAATGCTTTTTATTACATTTTCATTGATTTTCTTCTTCCTATTTCTGATTTCCACCTACAACAATCCGAAACCAGACTGTCAAATATTTCTTTTCATTTGTACCTTCTCTGACCATCTACTTCCATCTACCTCTATTCTTCCGTCTTGTTCAGTTAGCCCTTTTTATCAGTTTTGCTTTCTTCAAATTCTTTAATTTCAAATTGTTTTGAAGGTACTATTCAGAAAATTTATTGTTTTAAATGCTTGGCTTTTGCTCGCTTGTAAACTTCGGCATTTTAAAAATCTTTCCCAGGAACCTGCTCATTTGAAATCACGTGAAATTTTTAATTCTTCTGTATATATATATATAATATATATATATATATATATATATATATATATATATATATATATAATGCGTGTGTATTTATATTTATATATATGATATATATATATGATATATATATGTATAAATGTATATATATATATATATCTGTTCATCTATCTATCTATCTATCTATCTATTAATCTTTCTGCTATTCATACTTTAACTGAAGAATCTTGAATGAGTGCCCGCTATGCAGTAAAACTTCCACAGCATTAGCCACTTCATACTCCCATACAGAGGCTCAACAGCTGTGCATCGACCCATCTACCGACACTATGCTATCCACACCTATCCTAAACTCAATCTTGTACTTCCTGGATTTTAAGGTACTTTTTCCAGCACCTCTTTACACCATCTGTCTAGCCCTTTCAACATCTTCCTCTCCTCCAACCTACATGACACCACCTATATCCTTTTTACCACCTCTGCGGATCGCCACATTTCTCAGCCTATCATATAGTACTGTGCAAACAGTTCATCTAAACGCATCCAACATCCACAAGTTCAATTCTGCAAAGGAATGTAACTCAACAAACCTTTCTTATATTTCCATCCTAGCTTCCATAGACGGTTCAGGTCTCTACTCTTTTGCACGCACCGCACTACCTTTTGTTTCACATATTCTGTGACTCATTCTTCCTTTTTTCCACTATCCATATTAACATTCATTGCTCCACTTTCTTGACTTCCATTTACCCTTGAACTCTTCCTCTTGCTCAATTTTATTTATAAATTCATGCTGATTTAAACAGTTTCTCCTCAGTATCGCCAAAGAGCACTGTATTTTAACTGCTTCTATGAACCATTCCATACTCATTTCATGATTCAATTTTTTATCCCACAACCAGTGTCTCTTGGCTTTTCATTCACGTCCCTTCACTTCCTCTATATAGACACTGACCAGCCATTGAAACAATATTATCATGTCTCTGACTACTTTTACTTTAAACCCGTGGCGGTCTCCCTCATAGGTTTTTGACATTCGCTTCACTTTCATAAAAAAATACTTTTGAATGCCCCCATCGTCTTATCTTGTGTAACATACAGTATCAGCGCCCGAGTCTCAAAATTGCCTCTGTATTGATAATACTATAAGCCTTTTCAAGATCCAGGTAAAACCTTTTCTTTCTCTACTTTCAAACTTCTCACGTAACTGTTTTACAACAAATACTTCATCCACAGACCCTCTTATTAGCCTAAACCCAAACTCCTCTTCATCTATCAGTCCTTCATTTAGCTTTATTGTTTTCTCGATCAAAACCCTATCATAAACTCTCCTAGGTATACCAAGTTATGTTGTATCTCTGTAATTCTTACAGAAGCCTCAATTACCTTGGGATCTATAAAGTGAAACAATTAGTCCTGTCATCCATCCCTTCAGATTCTTTTCCTTATACATTACAAACGTTGGTCAGGCAGTTCAACCACTCTATCACCAGTTTTATTTCCATTCTTCAACCTCTTAACTGCCCTTCTCACATCTTCTAGAATCATTTCCACAAGCATTCTTAAACTTACAATAGCTCTTTCCACTCTTGCATCATTCAGCTCAGCACCTCTTCCGTCATCCACGTCCAACAAATCTTCGAAATACGAACTCCATTTAACCCAAGACTGATTTCACTTCAGAGGGAATCTCTGCATTTGCATTTGCGTCCTTTGTTCTGAGATCCATTT
This sequence comes from Macrobrachium nipponense, assembly GCF_015104395.2. Taxonomy (NCBI): domain Eukaryota; kingdom Metazoa; phylum Arthropoda; class Malacostraca; order Decapoda; family Palaemonidae; genus Macrobrachium; species Macrobrachium nipponense. The sequence continues at coordinate 62,882,511 of NC_087217.1, read as the reverse complement.
ATTACTTCCTTGTGAAACAATATTTTACACACCCTAAAGTTCTTGTTCACCTTCCTTGAGCTTTTATCTCCTGCATTCCTTTTCTCTTTGACTCACCTTTCCATGTTCCTTAATGTCTGTACATGATCTTTTGTCATGCAAATGCACCTCAAATAGATAATCTATATGTAAATACACGAGAGAGAGAGAGAGAGAGAGAGAGAGAGAGAGAGAGAGAGAGATTTGTTCACGTTTGCACCTGCATACATTGCAGGTAGGTCGTATTATCGCTCTCCCCCCCCCCCCCCCCCCCCCCCCCCCCCCCCCCCCCCCCCCCCCCCCTATATTTAACTTCATTCAGATAGTTGGACAATAATAAATCTCTCAATAAGGGAAAAGAGACGCAAAAACCTAACGCTTAATTCGTCTTCACTGGATGTAATTTTTGAAAAATCTCAGCAATCATCGACTGTTAATGTTTTTTTTTTTTATCTGAAGCCGCTCACCAAAAGACGACCTGATTTGTATACCCGTTCAAGGAACGTCCTGAAATGTCATTTCACTTCAGCTTCTTACTGAGCATTAGATTGCTACTATTCGTGGATGATTGAGTGCAATGTGGCTGTTTAATTCCCTTGGAATTCTTTTCCTACGTGCATCCTCTTCATTCCCAAGATATACGCATTCCTTTTTCAGTAGGCGGGGCTATCGTTTCTATCAGGTTCAAATTGCATCCTTCCACATACAGACACAGACACACACACACACATACCCAGCCTGACCTGTTTCCACTTAGGTCTGACTTAGGTAAGAGTTAATCGAGTATACCCGCCTCCTTGACATATGCATTGCAAATACGTTGCGAAATGGAGTTGTTCATGAGGAGTTACACGATTCTCTCTCTCTCTCTCTCTCTCTTTCTCTCTCTCTCTGTGGTCAAACACTGAGCCACGTAGGCATTGTTTTCGCAACTCGATTTCCACGTAGGCGATACCACATAAACTCGAACCCGTGCGACCTCAACAATAAATGATCAGTATAAGTAAACTAGAGCAAAATGCGACGTCACAAATAATTAATTCACGTAGGCGCAGATACATATAAAGAAATATGATCATTGTCCGTCTTTCTATATCTCTCATAATATATATATATATATATATATATATATATATATTATATAAGTATATATATATTTATATATATATATAAGTATATATATATATATATATATATATATATATATATACGTATATGTATACACACACATATATATACATGATATATATATATATATATATATATATATATATATATACATATATATATATATATCATTCATTCATTCTTAATAAAGCAACTATTCTACATAGATGTTTCAAGAGGAAATTTCTTATAATATGAAATAACGACAGAACGTCCGGGACGAGAGTAGGAAAAAACTTGGTGTGAACGAGTGAATATAAAAATGTGGATGATGATTAAACGAGAGACAAGAAAGATTAAACACTGATTTTTACTACGATAACGATATGAGAGCGATAAACGGCTACAAGTTCAAGTGATCTGTCTGTCTGTCTGTCTACGCCCTGGAAAAATGAGGTGAATCATTACAGCTCCTGAATTCCTTTCTCGTTTCTCTTTGTATCCAAGAGACGTTGATCATCTTTACGAAGGCCCGTCACGTTCTTCATCCATTTTTTTAATAAATCAATAAAAAAAAACTTGTTCTGAAACCAAACATTTATAATTAAATAAGGCTTCTTTCTTTGTATGTAGTCCTCTTCACTCGCAGGTATATTTTAAGTGTGAATAACCATATAATTCTTCAAGTCAGCGTGTGTTTATATATATGAAAGTATTTCATATATTTTTTATATTATATATATATATATATATGATATATAAATATATATATATAACTATACATACATACATATATATATGTATATAATATTTATATATATACTATATATATATATCACTGATCGGTGATAGTTCCGAGGTAGAGCGAATTTAATATTAAACGTCATTTATAGCTTAATGTTTTTGAATATGAAAAAAAGTCACAGTTTATATTGTAAAAATTCACACACATATATATATATATATGGAATTATACTTTTTAGCTTATATTGCACTAAATGTTACACCAAACTATCTAACTGTGAAATGGGAATATAGGAGGATGTTGGCTAACTAATTAGAGGAATTATAACTTCTTCAGAAATATATGCTCTTAGTAACCAGCATTTTAATAAACGATGAAGACACCAATACGATATAGATAGAAGATAGTAATAAAGAGAAATAGAAATAGAAGAGAACACAGAAAAAGAACGTTTGGCTTGAAAAGTGCTCGACCTTAGAGTTGAATCGATTACGTCTCTCCGTTTCATTCTTCGCTGGATAAATCCATCAGGTTGACTTTCTTTTGAAATCCATTATGTTGACTTTTCTTTCCTGTCTCAAGGGGCGTGAACACTTGTCACCGAGTGGGTTGGTTACGTAATGGTCCCTTCTTTAGCCCGTTGGAATTCTTTGATTAAATACGCTTTATTCAGCTGGTAATTGTGTAATTGTTTGTTAGCCTCAAAGGGTCTGGTACAGTTGTCGTATGATCCGAGATATAGATATGATCGTTTTGACATATTTGCGTTTCAATCTTTGTTGTAGATTGGAGTGCTTCTCTCTCTCTCTCTCTCTCTCTCTCTCACTGTTTCCATTTTTCTCTTACCTAACGCCCTTCTACTCTCTCTCTCTCTCTCTATCTCCCCAACCATCAACGGTCTCTTTCCCTCTTTTCTTCTCACTAATACCATCTCTCTCTCTCTCTCTCTCTCTCTCTCTCTCTCTCCTCCAAAACACCTACTCTTCTCTGTCTCTGTCTCTCTAACCCTCTCTGCCCTTTCTCAAACTCCACCCTCTTTGATGTCATTGATGTTTACCTTATAATATTCTCTCCAAAATGATAAGTCATATGTATACAGGAATTATGTATGATAAATTTCTAAAGCAACTAAGTCCACAGGGCATAACCAGCCCCGTTTCATGGTCAGATCCAGCTCCGTTTCAGGGAATCCCTTCTCATCCCCACCCCCTTCGGAGGGGAGGGGGGAGGTAGGATGAAACCCCATTATATAAACATAGGCGTAGGCGTATTCGAATGCAAGGTTGTGTCAAAAATTAAAAGCAATCGGTGAAGAACTTTCGGAGATTTAAGATTTTGAACAAACGAACGTTTACATTTTTATTTATATATATATGACATTTTACTTGATGCACTGACATTACATATTTACATTTACCATATGTATTCAACTGTTTATTTTCTTTTATTAATTTCTTATATTTTCTGAGTTATGATCACCCAATTCAACAAAAGTCATTATAGAAACTAGACCTTGGAACGTGGAATAATTCCCAAGTTCCTTTCTGTGATATGTTATAGTCAACGTTATCAGTAAATGATAAAAAAATCCTGCTTTATCATATCTTCCTTTCCTATCAGTCATATGCAAGAAAGCACCTTTCAGAAATCTTATGCTGAATTGCTGCTTACTCGGGGAGTGAGCCTACAAACTACTTTGTTGTTGGGTCGGGGGGAGGTTAGGAAAGCCCTATGGAAAAGCCTGGATAGGCCTTAAAAAGGTGTTTCGGGTTGTTGAGTTGAAGAGACAGGAATTTTAGGATAGGATAGTTATGATTTATTTATTACAATGAAAATGTAAAAAAAAAAAAATAATGTGCATGATAAACAGTACAAAAATTTTTTAATAAAATACCGGGTATTTATTTTCATTTTCGTCGGTGAAACAAAGCTCTAATTGACTGTAGATTTTAGCACATTTTCATTTACATAAGTTACAAATATAATGCTTACAAATTATGAATGAGGGAGTAATCTTCTCTGTGTCCCGAACAAGCTAGCGGTCGGATCAAGCCAAGTTTAATAAGCGTTTACTTTTTCATTACCCAATGTGGCAAATCACGGTATTTGATCCATTCTCACCAACAGCCATAATATTATGTAACTATTTCTGCTCTGGGTCGAAATTACGCTTGCTTGTCTTCGCTCACAAATGAGCTTTTCATTCTATGTTCATTTTGAGTAATGATGATGATGATGATTAGAGATAACGTATAACTTTCTATCATTCTATGCTGTATTTTATCTTAATAAACAGTTTTACGCTTCTAATCACTATGAAAATATATAAGCTGCATTTTTGTTTGAGTTTCCCAAAGCAAACTACATGTCTATCATACGCATGAACTTTAGTCCACTGAAGTTCCCAACTAATGTGGCCTAGTATTTATCAAAACTTATAATACTGGTTTCACTGTCTTCAATCGATAAATTAAGGAATGTGTTTACCTACAGTTTATATTTCAATAAACTATATTTAATACCATGGGTTCTGCCTTGCTTGAGCATTCCCTTACCCTTACTTGCTACTTCTACTACCAATATTACCAGTACATTTTCTACCGCCTTTGTTCAAGACATTATACGTGGATAACGTACTACCGCCATCGAACGAAGCTGAACCGCATCTATGCAGATTTAACAAGGAAAGCGCAAGGCGCTGCGTGCTGGCTTTATGGGTGCCTGGAGTGCTCATGCATGAGACTTTAAATATTTAACTTCTGTGCTCATACCGCGTACTGGAGCTGTATCATTAAATCTTGGTCATTTTCCGCTAATGTTGGACATCGCTTACAGAAAACCTTTTAACCCGATTATGTTCTTCATCTAAGCTCCCATTTTCTTTATCGCAATTACATTCCATTTTTTGTTGACTGTATACCTCAGACTATGGTAAAGAAGGCTTTTTCCTTGAAATAGTAAAGATAGACATCAAAGACAAGTACATACTTTATATGATTTTTCATATATTCGGTACTATGTAAAGACGTAACAGATATTTCATGGTATACATTTTATTTTGAAGCTATCCTATAAAGAACACGTCAGTGGCGTGGCATAGGCGCCACTGCAGTCCTGAGTTCTTCTCTATTCGCTGGTTCGATTCCACAAGACGACGAACTTATCATCAACTAAAAATTTCCCCTTTGGTTAATATATATGAAAATATATTAATTCCTATTTAGAACGAATTTGATATTAAAGGATATTTGTAGCTTAATGCTTGTATATGAATCACGGTGAGGTGATATAATCCATGTTGACTTTTGAACTTCTCTACTTTCTTGTAGTAATTTTTTTTTTTTTTTAATGGATGTCACAATCAGCCTTGAAACCAAGGGATTATTGTAAACGGAGGTGACTGAACTTTCCGGGGCAAGATTCGAACCGACTTCAGAGCAGTTCCGGCAAGGACCCACGAACACATCAAGCTGAGAAGGGGGATGTACTACGCAGATTTTCATATCCACATATGTCAGTCAAATTTAGTTATATTTATACTTTGCTAGACCTGAAATATATTATTCACACCATCGTATTACATTATTTCGCGTGAGGCTGAATGTGAATCTAACTCGACAATAATATTAACAAAATAGAAGGGCTGAAAAAAACGCGGTTTAATAAGAATTGAACTCGATAATAATAATAATAAAATGGATCGGCAGAAAATAGATTAAGGTTTAATGAGAATCTAACTGGACAAACATATTAATATAGTAGAGGCGAAGGAAACAGAATAAGGTTTATGAAGCAAGAATCCAACTTGATAAAAACATTAATAAAATAGAGCCAGTAAAAATCAGAACAACGCATAAAAGGAGGAAAGATCTCCGTGACTAATCAAAGTTCAGGTCGGTAAGAATCTCCCGGAAAATGGTGACCGACAAAAGGGGGAGGAAGAAGAAGAAGAGGAAGAGGAGGAGAAGGAGGTGGAAGAGGAGGAGATGACACCCAAGATATTATCCTCGAAACAGAGCTCGTTCTATTTTAGGGTCCTAACAAAAGGCTTGTCTACTACTTCCGCGTGCGCACGTCTTTTTGTGGTGCCCTTCTTAGCAACACCATTTTATTCCCGATTCTGAGTAATTGAGTTCATGATCACTTGTACCCACTACCCAGGTAATTTCTGGCTGCCCTCGCTCCTTTTCTCCATATACATACATACATACATACATACATACATACACACACACACACACACACACACACACATATATATATATATATATATATGTATATATTATATATATATATATATATATATATAATATTTTATATCTACTTTTATGCCAAATAGCGTGTGACAATAGATTTAGCCAAGGCCACAGGAAAAATGAAAGGAGTACCAAGCGCTTTTGCGTTATTTCAACACATTTTCGAGGTACAATGTGCGTAAACCAACTCAAAACAATTCAGCACGCGCCATTATTCAGCGTCTGCGACCCTCGTGAGTGTATCCAACACCCTCTCGTAGCGAAACTGTAGATTCGACGTTTTCTACGGAAGGAAAAGTGGTCACCACTCCGTTGTCAAGGAAATATCCCGTGACTTCTATGCAAGAGCTACTCGCACCCGCCTCATCGAAGACTGTAGACTCCTGATATATCCAAGAACGTATCCTGAGACGATATATCGAAGACATCTCATCCTTTGCAAAGGCAGTCCATAGAAACGCCATTCGTGTGTAGACTTGACTCGACCTCTGGTGCTGTAGAACGAAGTCGTTTCCATCGCCACCATCACGTAGAGTTGGGAATTCTCTAAAGTCATTGTGTGTCCATATTTAAAAGGTCTACATGGTCATAAGATAACTAAAGTCTTGCTTTACCCCACAAATCCGTCATTAATTAATATACTCAATCTACTAGTCAAATATTAAAAATTCCTCGCTAAACAAAATATAATCTTTACCCACTGAATCCTCACAAATAATCCCATATATGACAAACACGCTATCAAAAGAGAACCCATAAAGTCTAACAGCAAAAACCCCTTTTATTGTTTATATAACTAACCTCCATAAAATATAATGCTGAACACCCCTTCTATCTAACTCACATACCCTGACAAAGTATATCTCCTATCTAAAATAGAAATGCTATTTAGAGCTTAACCCCCATTACAACATCTCTCATAAGAGAAGAAAAAAAAGAAAAAAGGAAAAAAAATTAAGATAATAACAACAATAATAAGTGAACTTTCCCCCATTACACAGCACACATAAGAGAAAAAGAAACATATATAATTCAATATCTTTCCCAAAACGGAATGTGTACCGTTACGGAATTTACTACCGCAGCAATACCATCGACCAGAAACGACCTGAAAAGAATCCCCTTACATAATACATTCCCGTGGAATGCCATAATCAACATCTACGAGAATAGTGCAAATCCCCAAGTAATCAATTCCAAAGGGAAAAATCCGCAACCAGATTCATTACAGCAACATTAGCAAAAAATCCACCTGTGAACACCTCAGGTGCTTCGAACTGCAGCATAGTCAGACTTGCAACGCCAGAAACTCATGATTCTCAAAAAAATGTTCTATACTGAAACCATATCAAAACATTTTACAAACTGTCTCCAGGACATGACCAAGGTGCTCCAAAATTATCTCGAAGACATAACTCTCCCAAACGATACTGCCCAATTATATAAAAAATTATCACCTATTCGGGATAAAAACTACAATAAACTCACAATTCCATAATTATATACCGCCAAAAAAAAGAAAGTCACTCCCAAGGATTAATGCTATCTCCTTATATATATATAAATCACCATCTTAATAATAACACCACTCCAGTGATAAAAATATTTCCTCCATTTAATTAATAACCCCACACAAAAAAAATCATCCCAACCCCCCAAAAAATTGTCGTTAAATCATAACTCCCCACGACATTACCCGAATTATATAAACCCCAATGTCATCTATTCAGCTCGTGAAACCCCAAAAATTCAGCCCCAAATATCATACACACAAGAATAATCACATGTTTATCATCGCATTTCTCAGCTAAGTCAAACATTTGCCGTATTACAACACCTTCCCACGTAAAATATTAACCACGAAATCTTACGCCAAAACGCCGCAGATTTGCACATAAGAAAATAAAACTGTAGAAGGAAATAAAAGAGAGAAAAAAATATGTATAAGCATTCCGCCACCAAATTGCAAAAAAACAGACAACAAGAAAAAAAAGAAAAAAAAATGCAATTGTGTGACAATATATTAATCACCACAACCAATTCTTTTCAATTTCGAGGTATGTGTTAACCTCGACCGACCAGTTTTTTCCTCTAAGACTACAAATCTGTTTCCAATTTTCTCTTCAATGACTTTAATAGGACCTTCAAACTTCGGGCCTAATTTGTAATTTAGTTCATTTCTCCCATTAAGTTTTAAAAATACCTTGTCTCCGACATTGATCTTGGGATCAGATGTTTTACTATTACTCTTCTGTACCATATCTCTAGTTGTGGATTCGAGATTACGGCTGAGACAAGCATGTCTCTCTCTCCCTGTGGATACCAACGCCTTGATCGTATCCTCCCCATGATGAGGTATAGTTAGCAAATCAAATGTGCCTCGTGCTGGACAACCAAACAAAGCTTCAAATGGGGACATTTTAATGGAATCACTAACCATAGTGTTAATACTATGCCTAACAACATTAACATATCTGTCCCAATTCTTATCATTACCACCTACAGTTTTCCTGAGAGCCTCGAGCACTTTCCTGTTTGCTCGTTCGCACAACCCATTAGCCTCGGGTCTGTATGGAATAATTGTTACTTTCTGTATCCCCATGACTTTAGCTAAACATTCCAAGGTTTTGTTCACAATTTCCCTCCTATTGTCAGTTAATAGAACTTCGGGTGAGCCATATCTGCAAATGATATCATTGAAAAATGCTATGGCTACTTCTTCGGCCGTTTTATGCTTAAATGGGAAAATTTCTACTATCCTTGTAAGTTCATCTATTATCACTAACAAGTACTTGTTCGCATATCTAGACTCACAAAAATTCCCCAGGATATCCATATGTATTCCCTGAAAAGGTCTACTCGGTATAGGATACGATCCTAATTTGCATGAAGTTGTCCTTGCAGGCTTACATGCGTTGCACACCGTACAATTCCTTATGAAATTTTCCACATCTTTCCCCATGTTTTTCCAAACGTATTTAGCACGAACCTCATCATACGCTTTTTCTATTCCCAAGTGTGGACTACCGAACCTGCAATGAACTATATCCAAAACCACTGGAATTAGGACCTTTGGAATTACGATCTGTGTCGTATCTCCTTTACTTTCACTGGTTCTCAACTTATATTTAATTTTCCTAACCAATAGATTACCTTCTAACTCCAAACCCGAAAAAGGCAACTTATAACGTTTCCTAACTAATTCCCCTCTTAGAAACGCTTTTGCATCTGCTAAAATTTCGTCTTCATCTTGCCTTTGCTCTATGAGAGGTATATCCCATTGTATGGCCTCGGTAGTGACTTGCGTGACTTGGAAACCTTCCGTGACGTGAAAACTCCTACTGAGAGCATCAGCAACTACGTTAAATTTGGCCTCTATATATTTGAGCTTTGCATCAAAATCTCTGATAGTTAAACACCATCGAGCTCTTTTAGGTGACAAATCAGGTTTATTAAAAAGATCCAGTAATGGCTTGTGGTCTGTAAGAACTTCTACTTTACTCCCCATCAGTAACATTTTAAAATGAACTAAGCTTGACACTATTGCAAAGACTTCTTTATCTATGGTGGCCATGGACTTCTCGTTGCTGCCCTTTGTCCTGAACTTCCTGCTATAAAAAGCTATAGGATGGAATTTCCCATCGAACTTTTGCACAAGGCAAGCACCTATACCTTCCAGGCTTGCATCAGTCACTAATGTAAAACGTTCACTAAAATCTGGAAACTTCAAAACAGGGGGATTCATTAGCGTGTCCTTGAGCTTTTGAAAACTCTCCGTCTGGGGTTCCTTCCATTGAAATTGAACGTCTTCCTGCAATACATCAGTTAGGGAAGCCGCTATATTAGAGAACCCTTTCACAAACCTCCTGAAGAAACCGGCGATACCCAGGAATGACTTAATCTCTTTCTTTGATCTGGGGGTGCGAAAATTCGCTATTGCTTTGACTTTATCGTCATTTACTCTAACCCCTTCCTTAGATATGACGTGGCCTAGATATGTGATCTGCTTTTTCAAGAACGAACACTTGGCTAGCTTAATTTTCAACCCCGCTAATCTAAGCCTCCTAAGTACTTCTGTAAGCACTTCCAGGTATTGCGCAATCGTGCCTGTTGCGACCAGGATGTCATCCATATACACAAAAACATTTTTGCCCAATAATCCGTGCATAACTGTGTTCACCAACCTGGTAAAGGTCATCTGACTGCCCGACAAACCGAAAGGCATTCGCATAGATTCAGTGTCCCTTGGGCACTGAAAAAGCGGTATATTCCTTGCTACTCTCACTAAGAGGGACCTGCAAAAAACCCTGCGCCAAATCAATTGAGCTATAAATATTATGTCTCCCAATTTCAACAAAAATATCTGGTATGCACGCGACTGGGTAGCGGTCAGGGATCGTCTTTTCACTTAAACGTCTAAAATCGACGCATACACGGACAGAACCGTCTTTCTTAGGCACCGCTAACAAGGGAAAGTTGTAAGGAGACACGCTAGGTCTAATGATTCCTTCTTCTTCCCATCTATTAACATCTTTCTCTACCTGTTCTCTGATTTTGAAAGGTATGTGATATGCAGGAATATAAATAGGTTTTGTGCCAATCTCCAAATTTACCTTATGCTCTAACACATTAGTCAACCCCAATTTATCACCTTGTAAGGCTACCATATCCCCAAATTCTGCCAAGAGCCCGCTTATCGCTTCAACGTGTTCGCTATAATCTGCATTAGCTAAATGTTCTCTAAATATTCATTTCCTTGATTGCATTTCTGCCTCCGAAAACTCAGGTTTCCCCTCTACAATAGCCACTGAACCAGTATCACAACTCCAATCTTGGAAATCCAATATATATGTATTCTTCTGGTATCTCCTAACTGTATCATTATAGTTTAGCAACTCTAACCACGTAAACCCCTCTAAGCTTTTTGCTATTTTCAATAACACACACATCTGTGGGTTTTCTCATTTCCTTCAATTTAACTTTTACCATAGTCTTCGAACCAGGTAGTAACATAATATCTTCGGGTAAAACACCTCTATATTTGTGGTTAGTACCTCCCATTTCCACCGTCCCATACACATTACCACCCCCAGTATCATCCTCAGCATTGTTAGTACCAGAAGTAACATCAATATTAGTATCAACATCACCATCCAAAGTATCATCACCACCATTGTTATCACTGTGAACTCTGATAGAACCCCCGTAATCATTTCCCCTATCAGCAACGTGGGTTTTAATATTACCTTTCTCCATAACACTCGTATCACCGCCATTAATATCACCGAGCACATCTCTGTCAATAACCTTCATATCCTCCGTTCTATTCATGTCCTCATAAGGCAGAAAAACACCAGGTATCCCGACTGTTATCCCATTAACACCCGCATGGATCGAAATCTTGTGTCGTCTACAAGCAGGATGACCCAGCAAAAGTCTGTTGCCCAACGCAATTCCTTTCATTACCAAAAATGGTTCTGTTAGCACTCTGTCACCGGAGTAAACTGTATTTGAACACAACCCAGGGTATTTAATCTATGGGCTTGCACATCACACACCGTCTCCGTTGAGGGTTGCAAAGGGTAATTGGAAAACATGGATTGATACAAATTATAGTCCATTAAATTTATAGACGCCCCCGAGTCTATAAATATCGGGATATCCACATCCCCTACTGTTCCATAGACTATAGGCCTAGGCTCTGGGGCGTCCCCCACGAGACCATAATGGCACGTACCAATCACCTGTACCCTTTTTGTTGATCAGGCTTCCAAAAATTTCGCCGATCCCTTGGCCCTCTGGTTTGACCTGCCTGGGAAGTTCTCACATTGTAATTACCAAAACCTTGATGTGTAGGCCTCGCATCTCTCCGTATCTGAGACTGACAAGACTGCCAATAATGATCAGTACTCTTACACATTCCACAACATTTAACCCTACACAATTTCTTTGGATGCCCTGGTTTATTGCAGTTGAAACAGCGCAACTGCTGTTGCTTTTGATCGATCGATCTTTTTTGTTATATTCAACTTTTGCACACAGACGGGGAGGAGAAAATTCTGTGTCCCTTTGCACTCTATCCCTTGGGAATGTCCCATTAAAAATTGTGCTATCTACAGTGGGACATTTAGACATATGTTTCTCTATTTGGGCATAAAGTAATTCTTCGTCTGAAGTAGGTTCAATCTTTTCATCAAAGCTATTCACTATCGCATCCGGTGCAAGAGCAGGGAAAAAAAAAGATCAGTTTATGAATGTTCTCAAGAGAGACATTACTCCCTGTAACCCATTTAGATGTTTTCAATTTTCCTACCCAATCCGCCACTGCGTCAAAAAGTTTTGAACTATGTTCTACGATGCTATTAGTACCCTTCCGTAGTTTATAAAGGCACCGAAGGTCCCTCACCATATCTCCGTGTTCCTTTGAGCCATAAGCTGTTTTAAAAAATGCTTGCAAATCCATTCAGGTACAACATTTTGTAAATTGGAAACTCCTGCAATGATGGGAGAGATCTCCCCTATTGAAATCTAGCCAAGCTTTCGCCTCTCTAAATGTCTCTATATCGTCTGTTATATTCTTTCCAGCTAAATAATTATTCACCACTTCAATGAAAATTTGTACAGGTTGTGATAGAACACCATCTAACATCCCTCTGAAACACGCCCGCACTCACGTTCGTTACGTGATAGTAGCGTTGTGGTACTCTCAGTATCCGCTATCTTTCTCTCTTTCCAAAACTTCTTCTGTTCTATAAGATTCCCCGATCTCAATAACATCAATGTATTTATATACACAAAACCCAATCCAGAAAAATTAATACAAATTTTCCCCCCGTAATGGATAACAAAATTCAAACGTGCCCCACGCCCAGTATATCATCCTGCGAAAGCAACAACATAAAATAGGGAGGGGATAGAAAAAGAAAAAAAAAAAATGCAAAATGCTTACTAAGCGATCCAACCCGGTGACACCAACTCTCTCTCTCTCCTCTCTCTCTCTCTCTCTCTCTTAGGGCGTGACTCGCAACAAAAAACTCCGCTCGAGTAAATTCGCCACAAACAAACAAAAGGAATATAAACAACAAAAAAACAACAAAAAAGTAAAAAAAAAAAATAAAAGATAAAAAGGAGAAAATAAGAAAGAAAGCTTGAAAATACATTCACATCTTAATATGACTGGAAATCGAATTCGTAACTGCACCGCAAATATGCGTGACCTGTTTACCACACTCGTGAAACACTTTAATACGTCGAAATTAAACTTTTCCCCTTCACGTTTTAAAACACTGGTATTCAAGAATCACAAAATGGCCGACACTGACTTAGCCAGAGAGTCGTACAGCTTTTCAATGCCTAACCCATTGAATCAGCAAAAAGAGCCCTGAGTTGCCTGTGACATGATTATAACCCCTTTTCCTACCAAAAACACATCTATGTCTAACTAGTCACCAGTCTCTTCGTTAGCATACTTACAGCTTATAAAATATATAAACCGCCTCTTAAACCACCTGCCACCACTCTAACCACCCTTTTATTGAAACTACACAAATTGGAAACCTTTACCTGTTGTCAATGGTGCCCTCTGTCTGCAAACATGTCATTAGGCTATTAAGATCATGTAAGTACAAAAATATACCATTTATTACCCAAAGGAGATGAATATGAAATAGAACAAAATGATTAACAAGTCATAGTGACAAAAACCCTAATCTGCCCACAAAGAAAACTAGTAAGTTATCATTCTACCCTCCTGACTAAGAATTCACTCCCAGACCCAGAATGTCAATAGGTTCATTGTATTAGTCAGGTTAGAGAATCTTGTCTCTAATACCATGGAATAGAACCCATCAGTAATAAAGATAATAATGGATAAAAGATACACTTCACACATCACTCTTTTCAAAGTAATTAAAGTAAAAGAATGTATTTCACACTTCTCTCTCTTTTCAAAGGTAACGGTTTTCTAAGTCTTACAAAATATGTGCCATACCTTTTAGATGGGGTTTTCTCTCCTGACACCTGGCGTGTACCAAACTGACCTCTTTCTTCTCACCAAAAGGAATGTGACTTTCGCAAGTGCCCTGGTCGACTAGACCTGTAACATCCGTACAAATGAATGCACATGCTTGACGACAAGACGAGCAGTCTCTCGATTAAAATGCTTACGTACCAAATTCCTTCACTCAAGAAAGCTGCCCCTACAGCTCAGCCTGTCTCCAAGCAAGACACGATATGTAATTCACTAACATTACACACTTGTAAGATATAAAGATATATATATATATATATATATATATATATATATATATATATATATATATATATATATATATATATATATATAAATAAAGGTTTTTTGCCACGAAGGAAAAAAATTAAAAAGCGAGATAGCCAAGTACTTTCGGTCCTGTTCGGACCCTTTACTGAGGCAAACTGATTTTACAGAGAACAACATAGTCAAAAGAAAGCTTAATATGCAAACTGACCAACAGATTAGCCATAAGGGCGATTTTCACTCTACAGAGAGGAGGAGCCGCCAGAGGCTAGCCACACCTTGAAGGATACCCGCAGTAAACAAGTGATTCTTCCAGAAAACAGTACATTTTGAAAAAAACACGGGGGCATATACAATTTAATATAATGAATTTTTACACAAATTTTCCCAACAAAAATTATCATTAATGAAAAGACGAAAGAAAATATAAATATATATATATCAAGCAAGAGAAAGAGGGAGAGAGAATATCGAATCAGAGAGAGAGAGAGAGAGAGAGAGAGAGAGAGAGAGAGAGAGAGAGAGAGAGAGAAATAATAACTATATACATGTGGGACTAATTTATTAGTGGTTCATTTATTTTGAGGTCCTTCATAAACATCTTACAAATATATGGGTCCAAATGGTACATTCCCAGTCTAAGATTTAGGTTGTTTTTATTAGTGATTTGTATAATTGCCGATTCCAGTAAATTTCTTGAAACATAATCATTAGATCTAGCAATTACCGAGGTATCACCCCAATTAATACAATGAGATTTTTCACTCAGATGGATAAACAGTGCATTTGAAGTCTGGGCTGTTCTAACTGAATACATATGTTGCCTTATACGTACACATAAATTTTTACTTGACTGACCAACGTAAAACGAAGGGCAATCCTTACAAGGAATTTTGTAAATGATGTTGTTATTTGTTACGGGACTATTCTTAAATAGCATATCTTTAATGGTATTGTTATAAGAGAACACTACATTCACATTAAACGATTTAAATATTGATTTTATGGTTTCAAATCCACGAAAATAAGTAAGCTAAGTACATTTTTAGGCATTTCTTTTTCATTAATAGCAACACTATAAAACTTTTTGTGAGCTTTTTGATAACATAAATTAATTAAATGAGGTGGGTAGCAGAGATCGTTTCCTATCTTTTTTATGTATTCTATTTCTTGGTCCAGATATTGTGGACTCGTGATACGCAAAGCGCATAGGAACATAGAAGAAAAAATTGAAATTTTAATATTAAGATGGTGGCCAGAATAAAAATGTACATATGTTAAAATATTTGTGGGTTTTCTATAAATACTGAATTTGCATTGGAAAGATTCTCTATGTATTAATACATCTAGGAAAGGGATGACATTGTTATTTTCAATTTCAACAGTGAATTTTATGGGTGGCACTAAATTATTCAATTTAGACAGTAAATCATTTACATCGATACCACCAGGTAAGACTACTAAGATATCATCGACATATTGGTACCATTTTAAGGGGATAAGTGTGATATTCGGAAGGTGTTGTCTCTCAAAAAATTCCATATATAAGTTTGAAAGGAGAGGTGATAAAGGGTTACCCATGGCCATACCAAATATGTGTTGGTAATATTCTCCATTAAAAATAAATCTGCAATCACAAATACATAACTTAATTAAGGAAATTATGTGACTAACGGACATAGGCAATTCATGCAGTACAAGTTCATTACTTAAATATTCTAGCACAGAGTCAATAGGGACTTTTGTAAACAAAGAACATACATCAAAACTGACAAAAATATCGCTAGGGTTTAGTACAATGTTATTTAATTTTTCCACAAGATCAAGAGAATTCCGGATGTGTGAATTAGATATAGTTCCTAGTAGCGGGGCTAACAGTTTAGTAAGATATTTAAATAGTTTATAAGCAATTGATCCTACAGTACTAATAATTGGGCGCATAGGTTTGTTTTCCTTATGAGTTTTGACTAGGCCATATAAATAAGGTAATGAGGGACACTTTACAGTTAACTTACACAAAAGTTCTTTTTTATCTTTAAGAATTTGTTTGATATTAAAGTTTTTTATTACTTGGTCCAACGGATTTTTTGCGAGTTTTTTGTAAGTTATTTCATCCTATTTATATATAGCATCACGTTTTATATACTTCGTGATCAAGTTATTCATATATATATATATATATATATATAATATATATATATATATATATATATATATATATATGTGTGTGTGTGTGTGTGTGTGTGTGCGTGTTTATATATACATATATATCATAACATATATATCAAAAACAGTTTCCCATTAATCGGTGGAGGGCCAATAGAAAAACCAAACGACAGTCACAGCCTCGTTCATCCTTTAACTGCTTAATCGAGGTTGGAGACCTTGTATGAAAAACCTCCCAATCACTATCCGTTTCCCATATCTATAAGTAACGCTCACCAGAGGTTAAGTACATGCATTTTTTACATAAATATAAAATATAAAATATAATGGAAAATAAATGTGCTGTATAAATTCTCGAACGTGGGATGCTTCTTCTGCGTAATCTGTTTTTTTATTTTATTTTTAGACACAGCTCTTAATGCATGCACTCACATAACAAAATATTCAATGTATCAGACGTATAAACCGTTACAGGAATCTAACATAACGCTTAGATGATTCACCATATACACCTTTAAGTAGAACTTAAAAACCTCCCATTATTTTTACTTGGCCTAATATACATACGAAGTAAAAGTACAATAGATTGTTTGTATTCACTACCTTTACAGAAAATGAATAAAGTAAATGATTGATTTTTTTTCACATTTAAGATCTTTGCAAAGTAATGATGGGGAAATGGAGCGAATTTTTATTACTACTATTGCTATTCCATCATCACTACACAGACTGCGAGTACAAATGCATGTTCCTGTGCTCATAACATTCCAAATCGTAAAACATTTTCCATAAGATTTTAAAACTTAATAAAATAAGTAAAAAATGCCTCAGGGTTTCTTCGGCGCAATCGAGTTTGTACAGTGCTCAGTTATGCCCATGAAACTCTCAGTCGCTGCCCATGAAACTTTTAGCTGCGGTCCGATGGTAGCCTCTGTTG
>NC_087217.1:62852507-62862507 GCF_015104395.2 Macrobrachium nipponense | reverse complement strand
CATATATATATATATATATATATATACATATTGTGACGAAGTGGCCTAGAGTATCTGGGTCTGGATACCATTAATACTTGGGGGAAGTAGCCAAAGATCTGTGTCTGGACACCATTAATACTTTTTAATGCAAATTGGTAAGTATCTGGTTACTACACTTAACATTTGTACTTGTTAGCTCAAGAGACCCTTTTATTCCTGGGTCTAGGTACAGTTTGATCAAGTACTTGGTTATTGCTTACCTCACTACAGCCAGACACTTGACCCTTCATCACAAATACTAAACGACTGAGTACTCTAAAGGTAACAGTGATCCCTTATATAACTGAACAGTCAAGAAAACAATCAGTCTAAGTTCATTAAAATGGATGTGAGGTAATCTTAATTAAGGGGCATCACTCCTTCTGCAATTTCAAATCTAAGTATTTCCCTGATTCTGATTCATTTGAGGGAAACGGCACAATTACCACTCTATATTTCTACCTACCTAAACAAAAATAAAATATAATACTGGTAGTATAATAAAATGCTCATATAAATTTTAAATAAAAAAATTTATTTCTAAATTCAAAATTTATAAGTGAAATTCACAATCTCAGGGAAATTGTTATTACTTGAAAACAAAAGTTTAATTAATTCTTCAATTAATTATTATTAAGCAAAATTAAATCAAATTTTATCAAGAAAATTAATTAAATTATATTATAAATCAATAATTAAATTTGAAATGAAATTTAATTAAATATAATTTAATTTGCAAGTGTTAGATTCAAACAATTACACAATAGAATATTATTCAAACTAATTAAACAAAATAAAGACAATGCAAAAAAAAAACATAATGCATAATATGAACACAATTAAAGCATTGACAGTACAAACATTAAGCATATTAAATGGACATGTCAAAAAACAAAGCAGAAGAAAAATGTATTAAAAATGATAAATTTATCCAAACTGTAAAATAAAACCTCGAAGCGCACTTCAAAACATTTGAAAAATACCTGTATTGCAACTCCAATCAAAAGCAAAGTTCTGTTACAATTTCAACCTCTTCAATATTTTTGTGGGCGCCTTCACAAAAATAATATTAATAACACTATGCTCAGATTCCACAAACAATACATACACTAAAACAGTTACTGAGTGACCAGCTCAAATACGAATGTGAGTTACATTACGTTAAATGAAACAGTTCGCGCAAGAGAGAGAGCTTTGGGAGAGCGAGAGAGATACTATCCCTCATGCCAGCGGCTAGGTCTCGGGATCGAATGAATAGTTCTCTATCCCCATAAGCGTATGGGCATATGGGGGGGCGATTAGCATCGAGTTCAAGACGAAAACATATTACGTCATCTCTCTATGCTAAACATGAATAACAACATTGTAGGGAAGGTTCTCGAAGGACTCGATGCTGCCTGGGAGGTCCCTACGCATGTTTGCGCGGATAAAGAAATCAGCTGGCTCAGGCATTCGCAAGAGGCGAATAACAACCTTCTCTTTCTCTCTGTCTTACGTTACTCTTTCCTCTCTCTGCCTTATGTATGTTTAAAAATGAAAAGTTACACCACTCAACATGTTATCTTTATATGTGGGAATCTGAACACAAAAACATACATTTCACAACATTATACACAGTTTCTGAGGTGAATTAATCATATTACCAAAATTATAATTGCATTACAAAACTTACATTATAAGTATATATACATATACATATATACACACACACATATATATATATACATATGTAATAGTGTGGCACAGTGTCGTTATTCCAAAGGCAATAACTTAATAATACTTATGAAAAAGGCACGAAACGGTTAATACGGAAGAAAAGAGAAAAGGGAATAAGATAATGATTTTTCTTAGAGAAGGGATTTTGTTACTCAAAACATTAGGCTTTTAGCCATTAGACATCTGGTTTTCATCTCCCCCAAAAAGCCTCTGTCCGTACCAGCGATTAGTGACCAACAAGAGATTATGGTCGACGAGGGATATCGCCCAGGCATCTTCGAGAAATTGGAAACTACTCTCATTAGCGCCTATGACTAATCGCCGTTCCCTCGTGAACAGGTCAGAGAGAGCCATCTGGCATACGTTAAAAAGGAATTCTATGACCCGTTGTTAGAAAGAGAGTACCTAAATTCTTAAAAGCTCCACCCTTCCAAAGGTAGGCCTCTAGTATCGACGAATCAAAAGCCATGAGTGTTGGTCATAAGACAGCCCAAAAGGAGTATCAACGAATGACCTATGAGGTTACCAAGGGATACGCCCCCAAGAAGCCAGGACATCAAGAAGGAGGCGTATACAAATTCAAAGCCTACGAATCATTGTAGAAGACATGACAGGAAGGCGGTCTTGTATAATGTCTGTAGCCACTAAGACACACAAAAAGTCTTTCAGAAAATGCCACACCCAGTCAGTATCCGAAAATCCAAAGGCGGGGCTAAGGAGATTTCAACCCAACAAAAAGGGCAGACAGAGAGAGAAGAAGACAGAGAGCAGAGAAAAAAAGGGGAACAGAGAAGTCGAGAGAAGCTAACGACGAAGAGGGGAATGAGGAGAACCAGTGGCGCAGCAACAGGCAGAGAAGAGAGAGAAAGACAGAAGAATCCCCAGAAGAAGAACAAGTGCAAAAGTGTGGTGTGCGAAGCAATCAAAGACAGTGAAAGTGACAATCAATACTCAGTAAATTTCCCTCGTGCCTATAGACTCGTAATTGCAACAAGTGCCAATTAAGTTTTATAAGTCCAAGAGCCCAGTAACTCAGAAGGTGGAAAACATTTGTAAGAACCCCTAACGAAGAATAAACTTAATGCAAAGAAACATATCAATTAATTTCTCATCCAAAATTAGAACCCTTTTAACGAATTCCAAGATTAAGAACATGAGCAAGACAGAAGAATTATATAAGCCTAATTTCCCCAAAGTGCAGCCCCTTCCACGGCGCACGTTACCTTAGAGCTGTGCGATGAAAGTAAGTACCGTCACAGACTAATTGGTGGCAGAGCGACGGGATACGATGAGATAAAGATTGATATAGTGACAAGATTAATTGATGTCCAGCGGTAAGGATAGGAAGAGACAAAAGACACAGCAAAGAAATGGCGATCAGCGACACGAATGACAGTTAAAAGACAGCGGCCGCGAAACGGAATCAAAAGTTTAGTGTCGGCATAAGAGATTTAAATCCATTCACGCCACTCAAAATAGAAGTTCTCCCCAAAGACAGTTACCAGTGCTTCCCCAAATTCAAAGACAGTTATCGAGTCGTAACAATAAAAGCGCTCAAAAAAAAAAAAGCCACCCACACTTTGCGAAAGAAAAACTC
This sequence comes from Macrobrachium nipponense, assembly GCF_015104395.2. Lineage (NCBI taxonomy): Eukaryota > Metazoa > Arthropoda > Malacostraca > Decapoda > Palaemonidae > Macrobrachium > Macrobrachium nipponense. The sequence continues at coordinate 62,859,173 of NC_087217.1, read as the reverse complement.
CACTCCGAAGAAACAGTAAAAAACTTCCACAGAAGAACAAGATATCTAAAGCGTAAAGAATATATCAAGAGGAAAGAAAACATAATCCCGAAAACGCAACAGTCAACGCAATCGAGAGAGAGAGAGAGGTCCCCTTTCCCGAAGAGAAGAAGAGAGAGAGAGAGAGAGGGGGAACCAACACATCATTCAACGCGCTGGTAGGCGAACGCAAGCGGTCAGACGTAACCCCGGATGTCGAAGACGACGAAAGAAGCTAAGTCCAAATAAATGTCCCCACACTTACATAACATTAAACTTTATTAAAAGTAAATTACGCGATTAACATTTCAGTTAGACAATTTCTGGTATTTCAAGATTAAAAGATTTTCACTCTGAACCTTTTTTTGGCAACGAAACTAGGATATTTCTTATTTTACTAATTATAACTAATCAGCTACTAAGACCTTTTCCCGAACATTAGTATTTACTAACCAATAACTTTAAATTTTAATTTGAAATTTGATTGCGTCATTTTATGTTATTTTTTGTGATTTTGGTTGTTTTTTGTGATTTCTTATACTTTGATTTTTTTTTTTGTTTTAATATTTGCTTTTTACTTGTTACGTCGAGTGAACGTTTACTTGTCTTTATTTTGTTTGTTTAGGATAACAAGGGTAATTCACGGGAGGTCTCTCGTTAGCGTACACTTTACGGTTAGTTTCAGTATCGTTTTACCAGTACTGTTAAGAGGGTTTTGTTGTTTAAGAATCGCTCACCGGTAACATAAGACTTTGAGAATATTTCTGGGAAAATTCTTTTATTTTTTTTGGTGATCGAATACTTGAGTAAAAATAATTTATTGTTATTATCATTTTCTTTTTGGGATATTACTGTCATAACTTTGATACTTTTAATGATACTCAGTACTTAAGAAAATTTCCATTAACGAGTCGATGGTCAAAGGTAGACCGACTCCTTATCAGAACGTAAGAACGCCTGTGCTCACGAGAAGTCAAACAAGGAAATTAACCATGCCGGAAGGTACACAGTCCGCGAGTTCGAGCGCAGCAGTAATGGGAACACATAAGGGACATGTAATTAATCACATAGCTAAATTTTGCGGAAGAAAGGATGGTCAGTTAGCTTGTAACTTAGAGAACTGGATAGAGCAAGTGGAGACACGCCTAGATAGCATAACGGGGACAGATAGAGAAAAGCTTATTGAAGCCAAGAGTTATCTTGATTTGGAAGCCGGAGGAGACTTAGAACGATACGTCCACTCCGAGACTTACCGAGATCTTAAGAATTGGAAAGAATTGAAACGTATTTTAGGAAGGTTTATTCCACAGTTGGTGAAAGAGATCCAGTTACTAGCTTGGCAAGGATAGTGCGTCAATTTAAGTTAGACGAAAGACGTTATCAAGAGTTTAGCTGTCAGTTGTATAACAATATGAATGAATGGGGTAACTTCATGGAATCCACAGGTTGGATAGAGGTAGAAGGAGGCAAGCAAAAAATGCTAATGAGTCATGTCAAAAAAATATTTAGACTAGCAATAATGATTGGAAGCCTGCCAACGGAAGTTATTGCAAGGATGACTCATAAGTGGGAGACATCCGATGATGTAGCAGAGATTGAAGAGGAGGAAACAAAAATCTTAGGTAGAAGACCTGAAGGGAATCCTATATACAGACCTTTAGTCGCTATAGGACAAAAGGAATCGGGTCCAAATAGATCTAGGACACCATCTAGAAATCAGAATAAGATGCCAGGTAAATCTTCTCAAGGAGGATTTTCGACAGTCACGTGTTATAACTGTCAGAAGAGAGGACATTATGCCAGTGACTGCCGAGGGATGGCCTTCTGTCCTTTCCATAAGAAAACAGGACATAGCGCCCGAGAATGCAGAAATAAATTTGTTTCAGCTCCTAGAGGTAGATCTCAGTCGAGAGGCAGAAGTAGAAACAATAGTCAATCTCCCCCAGTTAGAGGAAATAGGGATTCCGTCCCAAATAGATATGCTAATCAAACAGCAAGCATAGGTTATCAACCAGTTCAGTCAATGTCAGACGACGCAATGGGAAATTTTCTGCTTACTGGTACAATGAATCTTCCTCTATAACAGAGAGAACGTCCGGAATGTCAAGGCTAAGTCAAGCTACACAGGTTAGCAAAGTTGATGTAGGGAATGAATATAATTATAGACCATTATTTCCAGTACATGTCGGTCTAGAGAAACCTATTGTTACATTCTTTGATACAGGTAGTCCTAAGAATATAATGTCAGAAAAGGTGTATCGGTTGTATTTTTCTCACTTAAGTTTGAATCCAGCAGTAGATTGTAGAATCACAGACGTCCCAGGGTTAATGATTATCCACGTAATTGGACAGTTAGATTTTCCATTTATGGTAGGAAGAATTGCTCTAAGAGAAAATGTTCTGGTAGCCAGAGATATACAATTAACTTTTGCTCATTTGCTGATAGGTTATCCAACTATGGCTAGACAAGGGATAAGCATTGATGCTCCTAGAGAACAACTAGTGATTAACAACGGTCGTGAGATTTCTAGAATACCAATATGCAAGTCAATTAAAAGAACCCAGACTCAAGAGAATCCCACGATGAAAGGTATCTTAAAGAAGGATAAGACGGAGGGAAGATATCCAGAATGCATCACGAGTTCACAACAGATCATTAACCTTTTAGAATCAAATCAATGCACTTATTTAAAGTTAGAAAGGGAATTAAGACTTAAAACCAGGAGAAAGTACGTGGGTAGAATGTACAGTAAATCCAATTTTGAAGGGAAGGAATTCTCACACTTACTGAAAAGTCGCAAGTAAACGGAATACATTATTCTTCTAGTTTACATGAAGTCAGACAGGGCAAAATAGCGTTACAGATTACCAATAACAGAGGAGGAAAGGTTAAGTTAACACCAGGTACAGAGATAGGCCTAGCAGAAGTATACGCCATACCTATCCGAGTTGTAGAAAAGGAAACGGTAGCCGCGATCCGTAAAGGAAATGAAAATTACGCTCAGGACATAAAACTGAGGAAGAGCTAAGATAGGATCTCATTTAAAGGACATTAAGGGAAAACCATGTTAGAGAAGAATTCATAGACTTATTGTGCGAATATCAGGATATCGTCGACTCTAGACGGCGATGCCTTGGGAAATACACGCGAAATAACGCACAAGATAGACATTCCATCGAACACAAAGCCAATTTACATACCAGCTTACAGAGTAGCACATTCCCAGAAGGAGATCATTGAAAGAGAAGTACAAAGAATGAATAGGCAAGGAATAATAGAACCATCTAAATTCCCATGGTCTTTCCCACTTTTGCTAGTTCCTAAAAGGGACAAAACTCATAGAATAGTTGTGGATTTCAGAAAATTGAACCAAATTACTGAAAATGATCCTTATCCAATGCCGTCAATGCGAGATCTTATCGCCACTATAGGGTCCAAGAAGTACTTCACCACAATAGATTTATTGCAGGGATTCTTGCAAATCCCTTTAGACGAAGAAAGTAAACCTTTGACTGCTTTTTCCACTAGACACGGCAGATACCAGTAGGTAAGAATGCCCTTTGGTCTAAAGTCAAGCCCGGTAACTTTTGTAAGATTAATGGATAAAATTTTGGGCGATTTACTAGGCAAGGACGTACACTATTACATAGATGATTTGGTAATAGCAACAGACACTATAGAGGAACACATAGACTTAATCAGAGAAGTCCTAAAGAGATTAAGAAAAGCCAACCTGAAGCTTAAACTAAAGAAATGTAACTTCCTTAAAAGGAAAATAGACTACCTTGGGCATACACTAAGTGAAAAGGGCGTAGAAGTAAACGAATTAAAGATTAAGTCAATCAAGGAATATCCTACACCTCAGTGCAAGAAGGACGTAAAGTCATTCTTAGGTTTAGCAGGGTTTTACCGCAAGTTCATAGGGAGCTTTGCAGTCATATCCGCTCCACTAACTGACTTTTAAAGGAACACGTATCAATTCGTATGGACAGAAGAAGCAGCAAGAAGCATTTGATGAATTGAAAGAAAGATTAACACATCCCCCAGTACTTAGCTTCCCAGACTTTGGCAAAGAATTCTTTTTAGCCACGGATGCAAGCCACATTGGTATAGGAGCATGTTTAATGCAGAAACAAGATAATAAGTATAATGCCATAGCTTATTACAGTAGGAAATTAAAGCCCTCAGAAGTGAACTACTCAGTAACAGACCTCGAGTCTCTAGCTATAATAGACGCTTTAAAGCATTTCAGATATATCATTTTTGGTTACAAGATAACCGTGTTCACGGATCATTCAGCCGCAGTAGAAATGCTAAAGAACCCTAATTTTTCTGGACGAAGAAGCCCGTTGGTTCATGACAGCCCAAGATTATGATATAGAAGTGAAATATGTACCATGGGAAGACGAATAAGGTAGCAGATTGCATTATCAAGATATGTGTCACAAGGTGATAGTATAAATATGATAAGTCAAGAAGAAGAAAAGAATGAAACAATGTGCAATGACGTAAATGTACTCACCATGCATTATACAGAGGAGCTTTCCCGGCAAAATTTCATAAAGGAACAAGAAAGAGACGAAGATATAAGGGAACTGTTCAAATACGTTAGAAACGAAAGAAAAATTTAGCCAACAAGAATTAACCGAACTAGGTAGGAAGGTTGGATGTCCCACAGATGCATTAACGGACATAGATGGCGTATTAATTTGGATGTGTCACGAATATGACCCATTTGGTCAATTTCTAGGTGTACTGCACAAAAGATTAGTACCTAAGAGTCTAAGGAACAAGGTCATTGAGCTAATGCACGACGATGACATGAGAGCTCACCCAGGAAGGGATGAGACAATTAGATTAATCCAAAGAACTTTCCATTGGAAGGGAATTCACAAAGATGTTAGTAATTATGTGAAGAGCTGCAATACATGCAACAGCTACAAGGGAAGAACAGACAAGGAATTACCACTAGGGAAATATCCTATCCCACAGACTCCTTTCGAAAGTATCTATTGATCTTATCACTAATCTTCATACCACGAGTAAAGGGAATAAGAATATACTAGTATGTATCGACGCGCTCACGAGATATACAGAGTTGGTACCACTAACTAGTAAAAGTGCCAAGGATTGTGCAACCGCTCTCTTCGATAAGATATTTTGCAGATATTCTGCCCCACAGCTCATTATTTCTGATAATGGGGACGAGTTCAACAACTCGTTAGTTCAAGAAATTTGTAACGCCTTTAAGGTAGAAAAGGTAGCGTTACAGCCGTATCACCAGCTAGCAATGGCTTGGTAGAAAGGAATAAACAGGAAGGTTTTAGACGTATTGCGTCACACAGTAGGACAGGATCCTGACTGGGACGTCAATTTACCTTTAGTCCAATTGTCATTAAATGCAAGGCATCATACGAGTATTCGTGCAACTCCCATAAAAGCTTTTGATGGATATGAACCCAGATTACCTTATGCGTGGCTGAATCAGCCAATACGCCTAATTACTCTGAAGATATCATGAATATAAGAATCGGAAACTTTAAAGTAATTCACAAGAAATTGCACAAGAATTTAGAAGAAGCCCAGCAGAATATGATAGAGAAGCATCAAGAAGGATTAAGGCCTGTAGACTACAAGAAAGGGGATGAAGTCTATATTAAGAAGGAAGTAAAGAAGTGGTATTAATTATAAGTTAGCCACTAAAATTCACAGGACCATACAAGTCGTAGACGTACAATAGACTAAGATAAAGGTTCAGAAAATGAATAACCAAATGCCTTCCACATATGCTGAATCATTAGAAGAAGAAGAATTTGGATAAACAAGGACAAGGTCAAGAGAATCAAAGAAGTCGAAGAATCCGAAATGACAGAGATGTCAGAAGACATTCCAGAAGAAGGAACTAGATAACCTAAGAAAATAGAAGAGTCACTTTTTCAGTGAAACAGAAGAACAAAACCCATTAATTCATCCTATTATTCCCATATATTTATTTGATTTCTTTATTGCTAAGTTTACCTTCATCGGTCGACTTAGGAATAATCTTTTATTGTTGCAATTCTTACTTTAATTAGTTGGTTTGTAGCAATTTTTTTGAGTTATGTGCACTAACTTCAAATTTATTTTGACTTGAAGGGAAATATTTGGGTATGTAAAGAAACGGTTCAATGCGCAGTATAAGAATTTCAAGACGTATATTAAGTTTAATCGTTCCATAAGAACATTCTTAGAAGTAAAAGAATAAATAAGACGGGTTAAGATAGGACATTAAGCAATTTTAAGATAAGAGAATTCGTTTCAGAAATGACTAAGATTTTGAAGGGGTAATTAATACACTTATTTTGTTCAAAATCCATAAGATGTTGATTGATGAAACTTACTAATAATGATTAATCGATGAAGACTCACTAACAAGAAGTTATTGATGAAGACTCATTAAACAAGATAGTAGTTGTTGAAAAACTTACTAACAAGATATTGATTGGTGAAAGCTTACTAATTGTTGTCACAGTAGAAGAAACCTACAAGTATTAACCACTAACCGGTTCCTTTAACCGAGTTGCCAATTTTGTTTTAGTATCAAGCAGTGAAGTTATATTGTTTAATGTACAAGATTACTCAGAAATTACAGTAAGAATGTCCAATGA